>NW_026906420.1:0-25000 GCF_033807715.1 Cololabis saira | reverse complement strand
AACGCACAAAAAAACGCACGAAAAAACTCACGAAAAACACACGAACGCACAAAAAACGCCTGAAAAAACGCACGAACACACAGAAAAACGAAAAAACGCCTGAAAAAACGCCCGAACGCACGAGAAAACGCACGAAAAAACGCACGAACGCACGAAAAAACGCACGAAAAAACCCACGAAAGAACGCGCGAACGCACGTTTTGGTGTCATGAAGGTTTTGGTGTCATGAAGGTTTTGGTGTCATGAAGGTTTTGGTGTCATGAAGGTTTTGGTGTCATGAAGGTTTTGGTGTCATGAAGGTTTTGGTGTCATGAAGGTTTTGGTGACATGAAGGTTTTGGTGTCATGAAGGTTTTGGTGACATGAAGGTTTTGGTGTCATGAAGGTTTTGGTGAAGGTTTTGGTGTCATGAAGGTTTTGGTGACATGAAGGTTTTGGTGACATGAAGGTTTTGGTGACATGAAGGTTTGGTTTGGTGAAATTGAAATTTTGAGGAAAAAACGCACGAAAAACACACGAACGCATGGAAAAACGAAAAAACGCACGAAAAAACGCACGAAAAAACGCACGAAAAAATGCACGAAAGAACGCACGGAAAAACGAACGAAAAACACACGAACGCACAAAAAAACGCACGAAAAAACTCACGAAAAACACACGAACGCACAAAAAACGCCTGAAAAAACGCACGAACGCATGGAAAAACGAAAAAACGCACGAAAAAACGCACGAAAAAACGCACGAACGCACGAAAAAACGCACGAAAAAATGCACGAAAGAACGCACGGAAAAACGAACGAAAAACACACGAACGCACAAAAAAACGCACGAAAAAACTCACGAAAAACACACGAACGCACAAAAAATGCCTGAAAAAACACACGAACACACAGAAAAACGAAAAAACGCCTGAAAAAACGCCCGAACGCACGAAAAAACGCACGAGAAAACGCACGAAAAAACGCACGAAAAAACGCACGAAAAAACGCACGAAAAAACCCACGAAAGAACGCACGAACGCACGTTTTGGTGTCATGAAGGTTTTGGTGTCATGAAGGTTTTGGTGTCATGAAGGTTTTGGTGAAGGTTTTGGTGTCATGAAGGTTTTGGTGACATGAAGGTTTTGGTGACATGAAGGTTTGGTTTGGTGAAATTGAAATTTTGAGGAAAAAACGCACGAAAAACACACGAACACACGGAAAAACGCACGAAAAACACACGAACGCACAAAAAAACGCACGAAAAAACGCACGAACACACGGAAAAACGCACGAAAAACACACGAACGCACAAAAAAACGCACGAAAAAACGCACGAACACACGGAAAAACAAAAAAAACGCACGAAAAAACACACGAACGCACAAAAAAAACGCACGAAAAAACGCACGAACACACGGAAAAACAAAAAAAACGCACAAAAAAATGCACTAACGCACGGAAAAACAAAAAAACGCACGAAAAAACGCACGAACACACGGAAAAACGCACGAAAAACACACAAACACACGGAAAAACAAAAAAAACGCACGAAAAAAACGCACGAACACACGGAAAAACGCACGAAAAACACACGAACGCACAAAAAAACGCACGAAAAAACGCACGAACGCACAAAAAAACGCACGAACGCACGGAAAAACAAAAAAACGGACGAAAAAACACACGAACGCACAAAAAAACGCACGAACGCACAAAAAAATGCACGAAAAAACGCACGAACGCACGGAAAAACGCACGAACGCACGGAAAAACAAAAAAACGCACGAAAAAACGCACGAAAAAATGCACGAAAAAACGCACGAAAAACACACGAACGCACAAAAAAACGCACGAAAAAACGCACGAACGCACGGAAAAACGAAAAAACGCACGAAAAAACGCACGAAAAAACGCACGAAAAAACGCACGAAAAAACGCACGAACGCACGAAAAAACGCACGAAAAAATGCACGAAAGAACGCACGGAAAAACGAACGAAAAACACACGAACGCACAAAAAAACGCACGAAAAAACTCACGAACACACAGAAAAACGAAAAAACGCCTGAAAAAACGCCCGAACGCACGAGAAAACGCACGAAAAACACACGAACGCACAAAAAAACGCACGAAAAAACGCACGAACGCACGGAAAAACGAAAAAACGCACGAAAAAACGCACGAAAAAACGCACGAAAAAACGCACAAACGCACGAAAAAACGCACGAAAAAATGCACGAAAGAACGCACGGAAAAACGAACGAAAAACACACGAACGCACAAAAAAACGCACGAAAAAACTCACGAAAAACACACGAACGCACAAAAAACGCCTGAAAAAACGCACGAACACACAGAAAAACGAAAAAACGCCTGAAAAAACGCCCGAACGCACGAGAAAACGCACGAAAAAACGCACGAACGCACGAAAAAACGCACGAAAAAACCCACGAAAGAACGCGCGAACGCACGTTTTGGTGTCATGAAGGTTTTGGTGTCATGAAGGTTTTGGTGTCATGAAGGTTTTGGTGTCATGAAGGTTTTGGTGTCATGAAGGTTTTGGTGTCATGAAGGTTTTGGTGACATGAAGGTTTTGGTGTCATGAAGGTTTTGGTGACATGAAGGTTTTGGTGTCATGAAGGTTTTGGTGTCTTGAAGGTTTTGGTGTCATGAAGGTTTTGGTGAAGGTTTTGGTGTCATGAAGGTTTTGGTGACATGAAGGTTTTGGTGACATGAAGGTTTTGGTGACATGAAGGTTTGGTTTGGTGAAATTGAAATTTTGAGGAAAAAACGCACGAAAAACACACGAACGCATGGAAAAACGAAAAAACGCACGAACGCACGAAAAAACGCACGAAAAAATGCACGCAAGAACGCACGGAAAAACGAACGAAAAACACACGAACGCACAAAAAAACGCACGAAAAAACTCACGAAAAACACACGAACGCACAAAAAACGCCTGAAAAAACGCACGAACGCATGGAAAAACGAAAAAACGCACGAAAAAACGCACGAAAAAACGCACGAACGCACGAAAAAACGCACGAAAAAATGCACGAAAGAACGCACGGAAAAACGAACGAAAAACACACGAACGCACAAAAAAACGCACGAAAAAACTCACGAAAAACACACGAACGCACAAAAAATGCCTGAAAAAACACACGAACACACAGAAAAACGAAAAAACGCCTGAAAAAACGCCCGAACGCACGACAAAACGCACGAGAAAACGCACGAAAAAACGCACGAAAAAACGCACGAACGCACGAAAAAACGCACGAAAAAACCCACGAAAGAACGCACGAACGCACGTTTTGGTGTCATGAAGGTTTTGGTGACATGAAGGTTTGGTTTGGTGAAATTGAAATTTTGAGGAAAAAACGCACGAAAAACACACGAACACACGGAAAAACGCACGAAAAACACACGAACGCACAAAAAAACGCACGAAAAAACGCACGAACACACGGAAAAACGCACGAAAAACACACGAACGCACAAAAAAACGCACAAAAAAACGCACGAACACACGGAAAAACAAAAAAACGCACGAAAAAACACACGAACGCACAAAAAAACGCACGAAAAAACGCACGAACACACGGAAAAACAAAAAAACGCACAAAAAAATGCACTAACGCACGTAAAAACAAAAAAACGCACGAAAAAACGCACGAACACACGGAAAAACGCACGAAAAACACACGAACACACGGAAAAACAAAAAAACGCACGAAAAAACGCACGAACACACGGAAAAACGCACGAAAAACACACGAACGCACAAAAAAACGCACGAAAAAACGCACGAACGCACAAAAAAACGCACGAACGCACGGAAAAACAAAAAAACGCACGAAAAAACACACGAACGCACAAAAAAACGCACGAACGCACAAAAAAATGCACAAAAAAACGCACGAACGCACGGAAAAACGCACGAACGCACGGAAAAACAAAAAAACGCACGGAAAAACAAAAAAACGCACGAAAAAATGCACGAACACACGGAAAAACGCACGAAAAACACACGAACGCACAAAACAATGCACGAAAAAACGCACGAACGCACGGAAAAACAAAAAAACGCACGAAAAAACGCACGAAAAAATGCACGAAAAAACGCACGAAAAACACACGAAAAAACGCACGAACTCACGAAAAAACGCACGAGAAAACGCACGAAAAAACGCACGAAAAAATGCACGAACGCACATTTTGGTGACATGAAGGTTTTGGTGACATGAAGGTTTTGGTGTCATGAAGGTTTTGGTGCCATGAAGGTTTTGGTGACATGAAGGTTTTGGTGACATGAAGGTTTTGGTGACATGAAGGTTTTGGTGACATGAAGGTTTTGGTGACATGAAGATTTTGGTGACATGAAGGTTTTGGTGTCATGAAGGTTTTGGTGAAGGTTTTGGTGACATGAAGGTTTTGGTGACATGAAGGTTTTGGTGTCATGAAGGTTTTGGTGAAGGTTTTGGTGACATGAAGGTTTTGGTGACATGGTTTTGGTGACATGAAGGTTTTGGTGACATGAAGGTTTTGGTGTCATGAAGGTTTTGGTGACATGAAGGTTTTGGTGAAGGTTTTGGTGACATGAAGGTTTTGGTGACATGAAGGTTTTGGTGACATGAAGGTTTTGGTGAAGGTTTTGGTGAAGGTTTTGGTGAAGGTTTTGGTGACATGAAGGTTTTGGAAAAACGCACGGAAAAACGCACGAACGCACAAAAAAACGCACGAACGCACGGAAAAACAAAAAAACGCACAAAAAAACGCACAAAAAAACGCACGAAAAAACGCACAAAAAACACACAAACGCACAAAAAAACGCACGAAAAAACGCACGAACGCACGGAAAAACGAAAAAACGCACGGAAAAACGCACGAAAAAACGCACGAAAAAACGCACGAAAAAACGCACGAAAAAACGCACGAACGCACGAGAAAACGCACGAAAAAACGCACGAAACAACGCACGGAAAAACGCACGAAAAAACGCACGAACGCACGAAAAAACGCACGAAAGAACGCACGAAAAAACGCACGAAAGAACGCACGGAAAAACGCACGAAAAAACGCACGAACGCACGAGAAAACGCACAAAAAAACGCACGAACGCACGGAAAAACGCACGAAAAAACGCACGAACGCACAAAAAAATGCACGAAAAAACGCACGAACGCACGGAAAAACAAAAAAACGCACGGAAAAACAAAAAAACGCACGAAAAAAACGCACGAACACACGGAAAAACGCACGAAAAACACACGAACGCACAAAAAAACGCACGAAAAAACGCACGAACGCACGGAAAAACAAAAAAACGCACGAAAAAACGCACGAAAAAATGCACGAAAAAACGCACGAAAAACACACGAAAAAACGCACGAACTCACGAAAAAACGCACGAGAAAACGCACGAAAAAACGCACGAAAAAATGCACGAACGCACATTTTGGTGACATGAAGGTTTCGGTGACATGAAGGTTTTGGTGACATGAAGGTTTTGGTGAAGGTTTTGGTGACATGAAGGTTTTGGTGACATGAAGGTTTTGGTGAAGGTTTTGGTGTCATGAAGGTTTTGGTGAAGGTTTTGGTGACATGAAGGTTTTGGTGAAGGTTTTGGTGACATGAAGGTTTTGGTGAAGGTTTTGGTGACATGAAGGTTTTGGTGAAGGTTTTGGTGACATGAAGGTTTTGGTGAAGGTTTTGGCGAAGGTTTTGGTGACATGAAGGTTTTGAAAAAACGCACGAACGCACCGAAAAACGAAAAAACGCACGAAAAAACGCACGAAAAAACGCACTAAAAAACGCACGAATGAACGCACGGAAAAACGCACGAAAAAACACACGAACGCACGAAAAAACGCACGAAAAAACGCACGAACGCACGAAAAAACGCACTAAAAAACGCACGAAAAAACGCACTAAAAAACGCACTAAAAAACGCACGAACGCACGAAAAAACGCACGAACGCACGGAAAAACAAAAAAACGCACGAAAAAACGCACGAAAAAACGCACGAAAAAACGCACGAACACACGGAAAAACGCACGAAAAACGCACAAAAAAACGCACGAACGCACGGAAAAACAAAAAAACGCACGAAAAAACGCACGAAAAAACGCACGAACACACGGAAAAACGCACGAAAAACACACGAACGCACAAAAAAACGCACGAAAAAACGCACGAACGCACGGAAAAACAAAAAAACGCACGAAAAAACGCACGAAAAAATGCACGAAAAAACGCACGAAAAACACACGAAAAAACGCACGAACTCACGAAAAAACGCACGAGAAAACGCACGAAAAAACGCACGAAAAAATGCACGAACGCACATTTTGGTGACATGAAGGTTTCGGTGACATGAAGGTTTTGGTGACATGAAGGTTTTGGTGAAGGTTTTGGTGACATGAAGGTTTTGGTGACATGAAGGTTTTGGTGAAGGTTTTGGTGTCATGAAGGTTTTGGTGACATGAAGGTTTTGGTGAAGGTTTTGGTGACATGAAGGTTTTGGTGACATGAAGGTTTTGGTGAAGGTTTTGGCGAAGGTTTTGGTGAAGGTTTTGGTGACATGAAGGTTTTGAAAAAACGCACGAACGCACCGAAAAACGAAAAAACGCACGAAAAAACGCACGAAAAAACGCACTAAAAAACGCACGAATGAACGCACGGAAAAACGCACGAAAAAACACACGAACGCACGAAAAAACGCACGAAAAAACGCACGAACGCACGAAAAAACGCACTAAAAAACGCACGAAAAAACGCACTAAAAAACGCACTAAAAAACGCACGAAAAAACGCACGAAAAAACGCACGAACGCACGGAAAAACAAAAAAACGCACGAAAAAACGCACGAAAAAACGCACGAAAAAACGCACAAACACACGGAAAAACGCACGAAAAACGCACAAAAAAACGCACGAACGCACGGAAAAACAAAAAAACGCACGAAAAAACGCACAAAAAAACGCACGAAAAAACGCACGAAAAAACGCACGAACGCACGTTTTGGTGTCATGAAGGTTTTGGTGAAGGTTTTGGTGACATGAAGGTTTTGGTGACATGAAGGTTTTGGTGAAGGTTTTGGTGACATGAAGGTTTTGGTGTCATGAAGGTTTTGGTGAAGGTTTTGGTGTCATGAAGGTTTTGGTGACATGAAGGTTTTGGTGACATGAAGGTTTTGGTGAAGGTTTTGGTGTCATGAAGGTTTTGGTGAAGGTTTTGGTGAAGGTTTTGGTGTCATGAAGGTTTTGGTGACATGAAGGTTTTGGTGACATGAAGGTTTTGGTGAAGGTTTTGGTGACATGAAGGTTTTGGTGACATGAAGGTTTTGGTGAAGGTTTTGGTGTCATGAAGGTTTTGAAAAAACGCACGAACGCACCGAAAAACGGAAAAACGCACGAAAAAACGCACGAAAAAACACACGAACGCACGGAAAAACGCACGAAAGAACGCCCGGAAGAACGCACAAAAAAACGCGAAAAAACGCACGAGAAAACGCACGAACGCACGAAAAAACGTACGAAAAAACGCACGAAAAAACGCACGAAAGAACGCACGGACAAACGCACGAAAAAACGCACGAACGCACGAAAAAACGAAAAAACGTACGAAAAAACGCACGAAAAAACGCACGAAAGAACGCACGGACAAACGCACGAAAAAACGCACGAACGCACGGACAAACGCACGAGAAAACGCACGAAAAAACGCACGAACGCACGAAAAAACGCACGAAAAAACGCACGAAAGAACGCACGAAAGAACGCACGAATGCACGAAAAAACGCACGAACGCACGTTTTGGTGTCATGAAGGTTTTGGTGACATGAAGGTTTTGGTGACATGAAGGTTTTGGTGACATGAAGGTTTTGGTGAAGGTTTTGGTGACATGAAGGTTTTGGTGAAGGTTTTGGTGAAGGTTTTGGTGAAGGTTTTGGTGTCATGAAGGTTTTGGTGAAGGTTTTGGTGTCATGAAGGTTTTGGTGAAGGTTTTGGTGACATGAAGGTTTTGGTGAAGGTTTTGGTGACATGAAGGTTTTGGTGAAGGTTTTGGTGACATGAAGGTTTTGGTGACATGAAGGTTTTGGTGACATGAAGGTTTTGGTGACATGAAGGTTTTGGTGAAGGTTTTGGTGAAGGTTTTGGTGTCATGAAGGTTTTGGTGTCATGAAGGTTTTGGTGTCATGAAGGTTTTGGTGAAGGTTTTGGTGACATGAAGGTTTTGGTGACATGAAGGTTTTGGTGAAGGTTTTGGTGAAGGTTTTGGTGACATGAAGGTTTTGGTGACATGAAGGTTTTGGTGACATGAAGGTTTTGGTGACATGAAGGTTTTGGTGACATGAAGGTTTTGGTGAAGGTTTTGGTGACATGAAGGTTTTGGTGACATGAAGGTTTTGGTGACATGAAGGTTTTGGTGTCATGAAGGTTTTGGTGACATGAAGGTTTTGGTGACATGAAGGTTTTGGTGAAGGTTTTGGTGAAGGTTTTGGTGACATGAAGGTTTTGGTGTCATGAAGGTTTTGGTGACATGAAGGTTTTGGTGTCATGAAGGTTTTGGTGACATGAAGGTTTTGGTGAAGGTTTTGGTGACATGAAGGTTTTGGTGAAGGTTTTGGTGACATGAAGGTTTTGGTGACATGAAGGTTTTGGTGAAGGTTTTGGTGACATGAAGGTTTTGGTGTCATGAAGGTTTTGGTGAAGGTTTTGGTGAAGGTTTTGGTGAAGGTTTTGGTGACATGAAGGTTTTGGTGAAGGTTTTGGTGACATGAAGGTTTTGGTGACATGAAGGTTTTGGTGAAGGTTTTGGTGAAGGTTTTGGTGTCATGAAGGTTTTGGTGTCATGAAGGTTTTGGTGAAGGTTTTGGTGACATGAAGGTTTTGGTGAAGGTTTTGGTGACATGAAGGTTTTGGTGACATGAAGGTTTTGGTGAAGGTTTTGGTGACATGAAGGTTTTGGTGAAGGTTTTGGTGACATGAAGGTTTTGGTGACATGAAGGTTTTGGTGAAGGTTTTGGTGACATGAAGGTTTTGGTGTCATGAAGGTTTTGGTGAAGGTTTTGGTGAAGGTTTTGGTGAAGGTTTTGGTGACATGAAGGTTTTGGTGAAGGTTTTGGTGACATGAAGGTTTTGGTGACATGAAGGTTTTGGTGAAGGTTTTGGTGAAGGTTTTGGTGTCATGAAGGTTTTGGTGTCATGAAGGTTTTGGTGAAGGTTTTGGTGTCATGAAGGTTTTGGTGACATGAAGGTTTTGGTGACATGAAGGTTTTGGTGAAGGTTTTGGTGACATGAAGGTTTTGGTGACATGAAGGTTTTGGTGAAGGTTTTGGTGTCATGAAGGTTTTGAAAAAACGCACGAACGCACCGAAAAACGGAAAAACGCACGAAAAAACTCACGAAAAAACACACGAACGCACGAAAAAACGCACGAAAGAACGCCCGGAAGAACGCACAAAAAAACGCGAAAAAACGCACGAGAAAACGCACGAACGCACGAAAAAACGAAAAAACGTACGAAAAAACGCACGAAAAAACGCACGAAAGAACGCACGGACAAACGCACGAAAAAACGCACGAAAAAACGAAAAAACGAAAAAACGTACGAAAAAACGCACGAAAAAACGCACGAAAGAACGCACGGACAAACGCACGAAAAAACGCACGAACGCACGGACAAACGCACGAAAAAACGCACGAACGCACGAAAAAACGCACGAGAAAACGCACGAAAAAACGCACGAACGCACGAAAAAACGCACGAAAAAACGCACGAAAGAACGCACGAAAGAACGCACGAATGCACGAAAAAACGCACGAACGCACGTTTTGGTGTCATGAAGGTTTTGGTGACATGAAGGTTTTGGTGACATGAAGGTTTTGGTGACATGAAGGTTTTGGTGAAGGTTTTGGTGACATGAAGGTTTTGGTGAAGGTTTTGGTGAAGGTTTTGGTGACATGAAGGTTTTGGTGAAGGTTTTGGTGACATGAAGGTTTTGGTGAAGGTTTTGGTGAAGGTTTTGGTGTCATGAAGGTTTTGGTGAAGGTTTTGGTGTCATGAAGGTTTTGGTGAAGGTTTTGGTGACATGAAGGTTTTGGTGAAGGTTTTGGTGACATGAAGGTTTTGGTGACATGAAGGTTTTGGTGAAGGTTTTGGTGAAGGTTTTGGTGTCATGAAGGTTTTGGTGTCATGAAGGTTTTGGTGTCATGAAGGTTTTGGTGAAGGTTTTGGTGACATGAAGGTTTTGGTGACATGAAGGTTTTGGTGAAGGTTTTGGTGACATGAAGGTTTTGGTGTCATGAAGGTTTTGGTGAAGGTTTTGGTGTCATGAAGGTTTTGGTGACATGAAGGTTTTGGTGACATGAAGGTTTTGGTGAAGGTTTTGGTGACATGAAGGTTTTGGTGACATGAAGGTTTTGGTGAAGGTTTTGGTGTCATGAAGGTTTTGAAAAAACGCACGAACGCACCGAAAAACGGAAAAACGCACGAAAAAACGCACGAAAAAACACACGAACGCACGAAAAAACGCACGAAAGAACGCCCGGAAGAACGCACAAAAAAACGCGAAAAAACGCACGAGAAAACGCACGAACGCACGAAAAAACGAAAAAACGTACGAAAAAACGCACGAAAAAACGCACGAAAGAACGCACGGACAAACGCACGAAAAAACGCACGAACGCACGAAAAAACGAAAAAACGTACGAAAAAACGCACGAAAAAACGCACGAAAGAACGCACGGACAAACGCACGAAAAAACGCACGAACGCACGGACAAACGCACGAAAAAACGCACGAACGCACGAAAAAACGCACGAGAAAACGCACGAAAAAACGCACGAACGCACGAAAAAACGCACGAAAAAACGCACGAAAGAACGCACGAAAGAACGCACGAATGCACGAAAAAACGCACGAACGCACGTTTTGGTGTCATGAAGGTTTTGGTGACATGAAGGTTTTGGTGACATGAAGGTTTTGGTGACATGAAGGTTTTGGTGAAGGTTTTGGTGACATGAAGGTTTTGGTGAAGGTTTTGGTGAAGGTTTTGGTGAAGGTTTTGGTGTCATGAAGGTTTTGGTGAAGGTTTTGGTGTCATGAAGGTTTTGGTGAAGGTTTTGGTGACATGAAGGTTTTGGTGACATGAAGGTTTTGGTGAAGGTTTTGGTGAAGGTTTTGGTGTCATGAAGGTTTTGGTGTCATGAAGGTTTTGGTGTCATGAAGGTTTTGGTGAAGGTTTTGGTGACATGAAGGTTTTGGTGACATGAAGGTTTTGGTGAAGGTTTTGGTGAAGGTTTTGGTGACATGAAGGTTTTGGTGACATGAAGGTTTTGGTGACATGAAGGTTTTGGTGACATGAAGGTTTTGGTGACATGAAGGTTTTGGTGAAGGTTTTGGTGTCATGAAGGTTTTGGTGACATGAAGGTTTTGGTGACATGAAGGTTTTGGTGACATGAAGGTTTTGGTGAAGGTTTTGGTGAAGGTTTTGGTGACATGAAGGTTTTGGTGTCATGAAGGTTTTGGTGACATGAAGGTTTTGGTGAAGGTTTTGGTGACATGAAGGTTTTGGTGAAGGTTTTGGTGACATGAAGGTTTTGGTGAAGGTTTTGGTGACATGAAGGTTTTGGTGAAGGTTTTGGTGACATGAAGGTTTTGGTGAAGGTTTTGGTGTCATGAAGGTTTTGGTGAAGGTTTTGGTGACATGAAGGTTTTGGTGAAGGTTTTGGTGACATGAAGGTTTTGGTGAAGGTTTTGGTGACATGAAGGTTTTGGTGAAGGTTTTGGTGACATGAAGGTTTTGGTGAAGGTTTTGGTGACATGAAGGTTTTGGTGACATGAAGGTTTTGGTGAAGGTTTTGGTGACATGAAGGTTTTGGTGTCATGAAGGTTTTGGTGAAGGTTTTGGTGACATGAAGGTTTTGGTGACATGAAGGTTTTGGTGAAGGTTTTGGTGACATGAAGGTTTTGGTGTCATGAAGGTTTTGGTGTCATGAAGGTTTTGGTGAAGGTTTTGGTGACATGAAGGTTTTGGTGACATGAAGGTTTTGGTGAAGGTTTTGGTGACATGAAGGTTTTGGTGACATGAAGGTTTTGGTGAAGGTTTTGGTGAAGGTTTTGGTGACATGAAGGTTTTGGTGTCATGAAGGTTTTGGTGAAGGTTTTGGTGAAGGTTTTGGTGAAGGTTTTGGTGACATGAAGGTTTTGGTGTCATGAAGGTTTTGGTGAAGGTTTTGGTGACATGAAGGTTTTGGTGACATGAAGGTTTTGGTGAAGGTTTTGGTGAAGGTTTTGGTGACATGAAGGTTTTGGTGTCATGAAGGTTTTGGTGACATGAAGGTTTTGGTGAAGGTTTTGGTGACATGAAGGTTTTGGTGTCATGAAGGTTTTGGTGAAGGTTTTGGTGTCATGAAGGTTTTGGTGAAGGTTTTGGTGACATGAAGGTTTTGGTGAAGGTTTTGGTGAAGGTTTTGGTGACATGAAGGTTTTGGTGACATGAAGGTTTTGGTGTCATGAAGGTTTTGGTGAAGGTTTTGGTGACATGAAGGTTTTGGTGAAGGTTTTGGTGACATGAAGGTTTTGGTGAAGGTTTTGGTGACATGAAGGTTTTGGTGAAGGTTTTGGTGAAGGTTTTGGTGACATGAAGGTTTTGGTGACATGAAGGTTTTGGTGACATGAAGGTTTTGGTGAAGGTTTTGGTGAAGGTTTTGGTGACATGAAGGTTTTGGTGACATGAAGGTTTTGGTGACATGAAGGTTTTGGTGAAGGTTTTGGTGTCATGAAGGTTTTGGTGAAGGTTTTGGTGTCATGAAGGTTTTGGTGTCATGAAGGTTTTGGTGTCATGAAGGTTTGGTTTGGTGAAATTGAAATTTTGAGGAAAAAACGCACGGAAAAACGCACGAAAAACGCACGAACGCACAAAAAAACGCACGAACGCACGGAAAAACGCACGAACGCACGCACGAACGCAGGGAAAAACAAAAAAACGCACGAAAAAACGCACGAAAAACGCACGAAAAAACGCACAAACACACGGAAAAACGCACGAAAAAATGCACGAACGCACAGAAAAACGAAAAAACGCACGGAAAAACGAAAAAACGCACGAAAAAACGCACGAAAAAACGCACGAAAAAACGCACGAACGCACGGAAAAACTAAAAAACGCACGAAAAAACGCACGAACGCACGAAAAAACGCACGAAAAAACGCAGGAAAAAACGCACAAACACACGGAAAAACGCACGAAAAACACACGAACGCACAAAAAAACGCACGAAAAAATGCACGAACGCACAGAAAAACGAAAAAACGCCCGAAAAAACGCCCGAAAAAACGCACGAAAAAACGCACGAAAAAACGCACGAAAAAAAACACGAACGCACAAAAAAACGCACGAAAAAACGCACGAACGCACAGAAAAACGAAAAAACGCACGAAAAAACGCACGAACGCACGGAAAAACTAAAAAACGCACGAAAAAACGCACGAAAAAACGCACGAAAAAACGCACGAAAAAACGCACGAACGCACGTTTTGGTGTCATGAAGGTTTTGGTGTCATGAAGGTTTTGGTGTCATGAAGGTTTGGTTTGGTGAAATTGAAATTTTCAGGAAAAAACACACGGAAAAACGCACGAAAAACGCACGAACGCACAAAAAAACGCACGAACGCACGGAAAAACGCACGAACGCACGCACGGAAAAACAAAAAAACGCACGAAAAAACGCACGAAAAACGCACGAACGCACGCACGAACGCACGGAAAAACAAAAAAACGCACGAAAAAACGCACGAAAAACGCACGAAAAAACGCACAAACACACGGAAAAACGCACGAAAAAATGCACGAACGCACAGAAAAACGAAAAAACGCACGGAAAAATGAAAAAACGCACGAAAAAACGCACGAGAGAACGCACGAACGCACGAAAAAACGCACGAACGCACGGAAAAACTAAAAAACGCACGAAAAAACGCACGAGCGCACGAAAAAACGCACGAAAAAACGCAGAAAACACACGGAAAAACGCACGAAAAACACACGAACGCACAAAAAAACGCACGAAAAAATGCACGAACGCACAGAAAAACGAAAAAAACGCACGGAAAAACGAAAAAACGCACGAAAGAACGCACGAAAAAACGCACGAAAAAACGCACGAACGCACGGAAAAACTAAAAAACGCACGAAAAAACGCACGAACGCACGAAAAAAAGCACGAAAAAACGCACAAAAAAACGCACGAAAAAACGCACGAAAAAACGCACGAAAAAACGCACAAACGCACGTTTTGGTGTCATGAAGGTTTTGGTGAAGGTTTTGGTGACATGAAGGTTTTGGTGACATGAAGGTTTTGGTGTCATGAAGGTTTTGGTGAAGGTTTTGGTGAAGGTTTTGGTGACATGAAGGTTTTGGTGACATGAAGGTTTTGGTGACATGAAGGTTTTGGTGACATGAAGGTTTTGGTGAAGGTTTTGGTGACATGAAGGTTTTGGTGACATGAAGGTTTTGGTGAAGGTTTTGGTGACATGAAGGTTTTGGTGACATGAAGGTTTTGGTGAAGGTTTTGGTGACATGAAGGTTTTGGTGACATGAAGGTTTTGGTGACATGAAGGTTTTGGTGAAATGAAGGTTTTGGTGACATGAAGGTTTTGGTGACATGAAGGTTTTGGTGAAGGTTTTGGTGACATGAAGGTTTTGGTGAAGGTTTTGGTGAAGGTTTTGGTGACATGAAGGTTTTGGTGAAGGTTTTGGTGTCATGAAGGTTTTGGTGACATGAAGGTTTTGGTGAAGGTTTTGGTGAAGGTTTTGGTGACATGAAGGTTTTGGTGACATGAAGGTTTTGGTGAAGGTTTTGGTGACATGAAGGTTTTGGTGACATGAAGGTTTTGGTGAAGGTTTTGGTGTCATGAAGGTTTTGGTGACATGAAGGTTTTGGTGAAGGTTTTGGTGAAGGTTTTGGTGTCATGAAGGTTTGGTGAAATTGAAATTTTGAGGAACAACGCACGAAAAAACGCACGAAAAAACGCACGAAAAAACGCACGAAAAAACGCACGAACGCACGTTTTGGTGTCATGAAGGTTTTGGTGTCATGAAGGTTTTGGTGTCATGAAGGTTTGGTTTGGTGAAATTGAAATTTTGAGGAAAAAACGCACGGAAAAACGCACGAAAAACGCACGAACGCACAAAAAAACGCACGAACGCACGGAAAAACGCACGAACGCACGCACGAACGCACGGAAAAACAAAAAAACGCACGAAAAAACGCACGAAAAACGCACGAACGCAGGGAAAAACAAAAAAACGCACGAAAAAACGCACGAAAAAACGCACGAAAAAACGCACGAAAAAACGCACGAAAAAACGCACAAAAAAACGCACGAAAAAACGCACGAAAAAACGCACGAAAAAACGCACGAAAAAACGCACGTTTTGGTGTCATGAAGGTTTTGGTGAAGGTTTTGGTGACATGAAGGTTTTGGTGACATGAAGGTTTTGGTGAAGGTTTTGGTGTCATGAAGGTTTTGGTGACATGAAGGTTTTGGTGAAGGTTTTGGTGTCATGAAGGTTTTGGTGAAGGTTTTGGTGACATGAAGGTTTTGGTGAAGGTTTTGGTGAAGGTTTTGGTGTCATGAAGGTTTTGGTGAAGGTTTTGGTGACATGAAGGTTTTGGTGAAGGTTTTGGTGAAGGTTTTGGTGAAGGTTTTGGTGACATGAAGGTTTTGGTGTCATGAAGGTTTTGGTGACATGAAGGTTTTGGTGAAGGTTTTGGTGAAGGTTTTGGTGACGAACGCACGCACGGAAAAACAAAAAAACGCACGAAAAAACGCACGAAAAACGCACGAACGCACGCACGAACGCACGGAAAAACAAAAAAACGCACGAAAAAACGCACGAAAAACGCACGAAAAAACGCACAAACACACGGAAAAACGCACGAAAAAATGCACGAACGCACAGAAAAACGAAAAAACGCACGGAAAAATGAAAAAACGCACGAAAAAACGCACGAGAGAACGCACGAACGCACGAAAAAACGCACGAACGCACGGAAAAACTAAAAAACGCACGAAAAAACGCACGAGCGCACGAAAAAACGCACGAAAAAACGCAGAAAACACACGGAAAAACGCACGAAAAACACACGAACGCACAAAAAAACGCACGAAAAAATGCACGAACGCACAGAAAAACGAAAAAAACGCACGGAAAAACGAAAAAACGCACGAAAGAACGCACGAAAAAACGCACGAAAAAACGCACGAACGCACGGAAAAACTAAAAAACGCACGAAAAAACGCACGAACGCACGAAAAAAAGCACGAAAAAACGCACAAAAAAACGCACGAAAAAACGCACGAAAAAACGCACGAAAAAACGCACAAACGCACGTTTTGGTGTCATGAAGGTTTTGGTGAAGGTTTTGGTGACATGAAGGTTTTGGTGACATGAAGGTTTTGGTGTCATGAAGGTTTTGGTGAAGGTTTTGGTGAAGGTTTTGGTGACATGAAGGTTTTGGTGACATGAAGGTTTTGGTGACATGAAGGTTTTGGTGACATGAAGGTTTTGGTGAAGGTTTTGGTGACATGAAGGTTTTGGTGACATGAAGGTTTTGGTGAAGGTTTTGGTGACATGAAGGTTTTGGTGACATGAAGGTTTTGGTGAAGGTTTTGGTGACATGAAGGTTTTGGTGACATGAAGGTTTTGGTGACATGAAGGTTTTGGTGACATGAAGGTTTTGGTGACATGAAGGTTTTGGTGACATGAAGGTTTTGGTGAAGGTTTTGGTGACATGAAGGTTTTGGTGAAGGTTTTGGTGAAGGTTTTGGTGACATGAAGGTTTTGGTGAAGGTTTTGGTGTCATGAAGGTTTTGGTGACATGAAGGTTTTGGTGAAGGTTTTGGTGAAGGTTTTGGTGACATGAAGGTTTTGGTGACATGAAGGTTTTGGTGAAGGTTTTGGTGACATGAAGGTTTTGGTGACATGAAGGTTTTGGTGAAGGTTTTGGTGACATGAAGGTTTTGGTGAAGGTTTTGGTGTCATGAAGGTTTTGGTGACATGAAGGTTTTGGTGAAGGTTTTGGTGAAGGTTTTGGTGTCATGAAGGTTTGGTGAAATTGAAATTTTGAGGAACAACGCACGAAAAAACGCACGAAAAAACGCACGAAAAAACGCACGAAAAAACGCACGAACGCACGTTTTGGTGTCATGAAGGTTTTGGTGTCATGAAGGTTTTGGTGTCATGAAGGTTTGGTTTGGTGAAATTGAAATTTTGAGGAAAAAACGCACGGAAAAACGCACGAAAAACGCACGAACGCACAAAAAAAACGCACGAACGCACGGAAAAACGCACGAACGCACGCACGAACGCACGGAAAAACAAAAAAACGCACGAAAAAACGCACGAAAAACGCACGAACGCAGGGAAAAACAAAAAAAACGCACGAAAAAACGCACGAAAAAACGCACGAAAAAACGCACGAAAAAACGCACGAAAAAACGCACAAAAAAACGCACGAAAAAACGCACGAAAAAACGCACGAAAAAACGCACGAAAAAACGCACGTTTTGGTGTCATGAAGGTTTTGGTGAAGGTTTTGGTGACATGAAGGTTTTGGTGACATGAAGGTTTTGGTGAAGGTTTTGGTGTCATGAAGGTTTTGGTGACATGAAGGTTTTGGTGACATGAAGGTTTTGGTGAAGGTTTTGGTGTCATGAAGGTTTTGGTGAAGGTTTTGGTGACATGAAGGTTTTGGTGAAGGTTTTGGTGAAGGTTTTGGTGTCATGAAGGTTTTGGTGAAGGTTTTGGTGACATGAAGGTTTTGGTGAAGGTTTTGGTGAAGGTTTTGGTGAAGGTTTTGGTGACATGAAGGTTTTGGTGTCATGAAGGTTTTGGTGACATGAAGGTTTTGGTGAAGGTTTTGGTGAAGGTTTTGGTGACATGAAGGTTTTGGTGACATGAAGGTTTTGGTGAAGGTTTTGGTGTCATGAAGGTTTTGGTGACATGAAGGTTTTGGTGAAGGTTTTGGTGTCATGAAGGTTTTGGTGACATGAAGGTTTTGGTGAAGGTTTTGGTGTCATGAAGGTTTTGGTGACATGAAGGTTTTGGTGAAGGTTTTTGTGACATGAAGGTTTTGGTGAAGGTTTTGGTGAAATGAAGGTTTTGGTGAAGGTTTTGGTGACATGAAGGTTTTGGTGAAGGTTTTGGTGACATGAAGGTTTTGGTGAAGGTTTTGGTGACATGAAGGTTTTGGTGAAGGTTTTGGTGAAATGAAGGTTTTGGTGAAATGAAGGTTTTGGTGTCATGAAGGTTTTGGTGAAGGTTTTGGTGACATGAAGGTTTTGGTGTCATTAAGGTTTGGTTTGGTGAAATTGAAATTTTGAGGAAAAAACGCACGGAAAAGCGCACGAAAAACAAAAAAACGCACGAAAAAACGCACAAACACACGGAAAAACGCACGAAAAAACGCACGAAAAAACGCACGAAAAAACGCACGAAAAAACGCATGAAAAAACGCACGAAAAAACGCACGAACGCACGAGAAAACGCACGAGAAAACGCACGAAAAAACGCACGAAAGAACGCACGAAAAAACGCACGAAAAAACGCACGAAAAAACGCACGAAAAAACGCATGAAAAAACGCACAAAAAAACGCACGAAAAAACGCACGAAAAAACGCACGAAAAAACGCACGAGAAAACGCACGAAAAAACGCACGAAAGAACGCACGGAAAAACGCACGAAAAAACGCACGAAAAAACGCACGAAAAAACGCACGAAAAAACGCACGAGAAAACGCACGAAAAAACGCACGAAAGAACGCACGGAAAAACGCACGAAAAAACGCACGAAAAAACGCACGAAAAAACGCACGAAAAAACGCACGGAAAAACGCACGAAAAAACGCACGAAAAAACGCACGAACGCACGTTTTGGTGTCATGAAGGTTTTGGTGTCATTAAGGTTTGGTTTGGTGAAATTGAAATTTTGAGGAAAAAACGCACGGAAAAGCGCACGAAAAACAAAAAAACGCACGAAAAAACGCACAAACACACGGAAAAACGCACGAAAAAACGCACGAAAAAATGCACGGAAAAACGCATGAAAAAACGCACGGAAAAACGCACGAAAAAACGCACGAAAAAACGCACGAAAAAACGCATGAAAAAACGCACGAAAAAACGCACGAACGCACGAGAAAACGCACGAGAAAACGCACGAAAAAACGCACGAAAGAACGCACGAAAAAACGCACGAAAAAACGCACGAAAAAACGCACGAAAAAACGCACGAAAAAACGCATGAAAAAACGCACGAAAAAACGCACGAACGCACGAGAAAACGCACGAAAAAACGCACGAAAAAACGCACGAAAAAACGCACGAGGAAACGCAAGAGAAAACGCACGAAAAAACGCACGAAAGAACGCACGGAAAAACGCACGAAAAAACGCACGAAAAAACGCACGAAAAAACGCACGGAAAAACGCACGAAAAAACGCACGAAAAAACGCACGAACGCACGTTTTGGTGTCATGAAGGTTTTGGTGAAGGTTTTGGTGACATGAAGGTTTTGGTGTCATGAAGGTTTTGGTGAAGGTTTTGGTGACATGAAGGTTTTGGTGACATGGAGGTTTTGGTGACATGAAGGTTTTGGTGACATGGAGGTTTTGGTGAAGGTTTTGGTGAAGGTTTTGGTGAAGGTTTTGGTGAAGGTTTTGGTGACATGAAGGTTTTGGTGAAGGTTTTGGTGAAGGTTTTGGTGAAGGTTTTGGTGTCATGAAGGTTTTGGTGACATGAAGGTTTTGGTGAAGGTTTTGGTGAAGGTTTTGGTGAAGGTTTTGGTGACATGAAGGTTTTGGTGAAGGTTTTGGTGAAGGTTTTGGTGACATGAAGGTTTTGGTGAAGGTTTTGGTGACATGAAGGTTTTGGTGAAGGTTTTGGTGTCATGAAGGTTTTGGTGAAGGTTTTGGTGACATGAAGGTTTTGGTGTCATGAAGGTTTTGGTGTCGCACGGAAAAACGCACGGAAAAACGCACGAAAAACAAAAAAACGCACGAAAAAACGCACGAAAGAACGCACGAAAAAACGCACGAACACACGGAAAAAAGCACGAAAAACACACGAACGCACAAAAAAACGCACGAAAAAATGCACGAACGCACAGAAAAACGAAAGAACGCACGAACGCACGAACGCACGAACGCACGAACGCACGAAAGAACGCACGAACGCACGAAAAAACGCACAAAAAAACGCACGAAAGAACGCACGGAAAAACGCACGGAAAAACGCACGAACACACGAAAAAACGCACGAACACACGGAAAAACGCACGAACACACGGAAAAACACACGAAAAACACACGAACGCACAAAAAAACGCACGAAAAAACGCACGAAAAAACGCATGAAAAAACGCATGAAAAAACGCACGAAAAAACGCACGAACGCACGAGAAAACGCATGAAAAAACGCACGAAAAAACGCACGAAAAAACGCACGAAAAAACGCACGAAAAAACGCACGAGGAAACGCACGAGAAAACGCACGAAAAAACGCACGAAAGAACGCACGGAAAAACGCACGAAAAAACGCACGAAAAAACGCACGAAAAAACGCACGAAAAAACGCACGAAAAAACGCACGGAAAAACGCACGAAAAAACGCACGAAAAAACGCACGAACGCACGTTTTGGTGTCATGAAGGTTTTGGTGTCATTAAGGTTTGGTTTGGTGAAATTGAAATTTTGAGGAAAAAACGCACGGAAAAGCGCACGAAAAACAAAAAAACGCACGAAAAAACGCACAAACACACGGAAAAACGCACGAAAAAACGCACGAAAAAATGCACGGAAAAACGCATGAAAAAACGCACGGAAAAACGCACGAAAAAACGCACGAAAAAACGCATGAAAAAACGCACGAAAAAACGCACGAACGCACGAGAAAACGCACGAGAAAACGCACGAAAAAACGCACGAAAGAACGCACGAAAAAACGCACGAAAAAACGCACGAAAAAACGCACGAAAAAACGCACGAAAAAACGCATGAAAAAACGCACGAAAAAACGCACGAACGCACGAGAAAACGCATGAAAAAACGCACGAAAAAACGCACGAAAAAACGCACGAGGAAACGCACGAGAAAACGCACGAAAAAACGCACGAAAGAACGCACGGAAAAACGCACGAAAAAACGCACGAAAAAACGCACGAAAAAACGCACGAAAAAACGCACGGAAAAACGCACGAAAAAACGCACGAACGCACGTTTTGGTGTCATGAAGGTTTTGGTGAAGGTTTTGGTGACATGAAGGTTTTGGTGTCATGAAGGTTTTGGTGAAGGTTTTGGTGACATGAAGGTTTTGGTGTCATGAAGGTTTTGGTGACATGGAGGTTTTGGTGAAGGTTTTGGTGAAGGTTTTGGTGAAGGTTTTGGTGAAGGTTTTGGTGACATGAAGGTTTTGGTGAAGGTTTTGGTGACATGAAGGTTTTGGTGAAGGTTTTGGTGAAGGTTTTGGTGAAGGTTTTGGTGTCATGAAGGTTTTGGTGACATGAAGGTTTTGGTGAAGGTTTTGGTGAAGGTTTTGGTGAAGGTTTTGGTGACATGAAGGTTTTGGTGAAGGTTTTGGTGAAGGTTTTGGTGACATGAAGGTTTTGGTGAAGGTTTTGGTGTCATGAAGGTTTTGGTGAAGGTTTTGGTGACATGAAGGTTTTGGTGACATGAAGGTTTTGGTGAAGGTTTTGGTGTCATGAAGGTTTTGGTGACATGAAGGTTTTGGTGTCGCACGGAAAAACGCACGGAAAAACGCACGAAAAACAAAAAAACGCACGAAAAAACGCACGAAAGAACGCACGAAAAAACGCACGAACACACGGAAAAAAGCACGAAAAACACACGAACGCACAAAAAAACGCACGAAAAAATGCACGAACGCACAGAAAAACGAAAAAACGCACGAACGCACGAACGCACGAAAGAACGCACGAACGCACGAAAAAACGCACAAAAAAACGCACGAAAGAACGCACGAAAGAACGCACGGAAAAACGCACGGAAAAACGCACGAACACACGAAAAAACGCACGAACACACGGAAAAACGCACGAACACACGGAAAAACACACGAAAAACACACGAACGCACAAAAAAACGCACGAAAAAACGCACGAAAAAACGCATGAAAAAACGCATGAAAAAACGCACGAAAAAACGCACGAACGCACGAGAAAACGCATGAAAAAACGCACGAAAAAACGCACGAAAAAACGCACGAAAAAACGCACGAGGAAACGCACGAGAAAACGCACGAAAAAACGCACGAAAGAACGCACGGAAAAACGCACGAAAAAACGCACGAAAAAACGCACGAAAAAACGCACGAAAAAACGCACGGAAAAACGCACGAAAAAACGCACGAAAAAACGCACGAACGCACGTTTTGGTGTCATGAAGGTTTTGGTGTCATTAAGGTTTGGTTTGGTGAAATTGAAATTTTGAGGAAAAAACGCACGGAAAAGCGCACGAAAAACAAAAAAACGCACGAAAAAACGCACAAACACACGGAAAAACGCACGAAAAAACGCACGAAAAAATGCACGGAAAAACGCATGAAAAAACGCACGGAAAAACGCACGAAAAAACGCACGAAAAAACGCACGAAAAAACGCATGAAAAAACGCACGAAAAAACGCACGAACGCACGAGAAAACGCACGAGAAAACGCACGAAAAAACGCACGAAAGAACGCACGAAAAAACGCACGAAAAAACGCACGAAAAAACGCACGAAAAAACGCATGAAAAAACGCACGAAAAAACGCACGAACGCACGAGAAAACGCATGAAAAAACGCACGAAAAAACGCACGAAAAAACGCACGAGGAAACGCACGAGAAAACGCACGAAAAAACGCACGAAAGAACGCACGGAAAAACGCACGAAAAAACGCACGAAAAAACGCACGAAAAAACGCACGGAAAAACGCACGAAAAAACGCACGAAAAAACGCACGAACGCACGTTTTGGTGTCATGAAGGTTTTGGTGAAGGTTTTGGTGACATGAAGGTTTTGGTGTCATGAAGGTTTTGGTGAAGGTTTTGGTTACATGAAGGTTTTGGTGACATGGAGGTTTTGGTGAAGGTTTTGGTGAAGGTTTTGGTGAAGGTTTTGGTGAAGGTTTTGGTGACATGAAGGTTTTGGTGAAGGTTTTGGTGAAGGTTTTGGTGACATGAAGGTTTTGGTGAAGGTTTTGGTGAAGGTTTTGGTGTCATGAAGGTTTTGGTGACATGAAGGTTTTGGTGAAGGTTTTGGTGAAGGTTTTGGTGAAGGTTTTGGTGACATGAAGGTTTTGGTGAAGGTTTTGGTGAAGGTTTTGGTGACATGAAGGTTTTGGTGAAGGTTTTGGTGACATGAAGGTTTTGGTGTCATGAAGGTTTTGGTGAAGGTTTTGGTGACATGAAGGTTTTGGTGACATGAAGGTTTTGGTGACATGAAGGTTTTGGTGACATGAAGGTTTTGGTGTCGCACGGAAAAACGCACGGAAAAACGCACGAAAAACAAAAAAACGCACGAAAAAACGCACGAAAGAACGCACGAAAAAACGCACGAACACACGGAAAAAAGCACGAAAAACACACGAACGCACAAAAAAAACGCACGAAAAAATGCACGAACGCACAGAAAAACGAAAAAACGCACGAACGCACGAACGCACGAAAGAACGCACGAACGCACGAAAAAACGCACAAAAAAACGCACGAAAGAACGCACGAAAGAACGCACGGAAAAACGCACGGAAAAACGCACGAACACACGAAAAAACGCACGAACACACGGAAAAACGCACGAACACACGGAAAAACACACGAAAAACACACGAACGCACAAAAAAACGCACGAAAAAACGCACGAACGCACGGAAAAACGAAAAAAACGCACGAAAAAACGCACGAACGCACGAAAAAACGCACGAACGCACGTTTTGGTGTCATGTAGGTTTTGGTGAAGGTTTTGGTGAAGGTTTTGGTGACATGGTTTTGGTGACATGAAGGTTTTGGTGTCATTAAGGTTTGGTATGGTGAAATTGAAATTTTGAGGAAAAAACGCACGAAAAACACACGAACGCACGCAAAAACGCACAAAGAAACGCACGAAAAAAAGCACGAACGCACGAAAAAACGCACGAAAGAACGCACAGAAAAACGCACGAAAAAAACGCACGAACGCACGAAAAAACGCACGAAAAAACGCACGAAGAAACGCACGAAAAAACGCACAAAAAAACGCACGAACGCACGGAAAAACGAAAAAAACGCACGAACGCACGAAAAAACGCACGAAAGAACGCACAGAAAAACGCACGAAAAAACGCACGAACGCACGAAAAAACGCACGAAAAAACGCACGAAAGAACGCACGGAAAAACGCACGGAAAAACGCACGGAAAAGCGCACGAAAAACAAAAAAAACGCACGAAAAAACGCACGAAAGAACGCACGAAAAAACGCACAAACACACGGAGAAAAGCACGAAAAACACACGAACGCACAAAAAAACGCACGAAAAAACGCACGAACGCACGTTTTGGTGTCATGAAGGTTTTGGTGAAGGTTTTGGTGACATGAAGGTTTTGGTGTCATGAAGGTTTTGGTGACATGGAGGTTTTGGTGAAGGTTTTGGTGAAGGTTTTGGTGAAGGTTTTGGTGAAGGTTTTGGTGACATGAAGGTTTTGGTGACATGAAGGTTTTGGTGAAGGTTTTGGTGACATGAAGGTTTTGGTGAAGGTTTTGGTGAAGGTTTTGGTGAAGGTTTTGGTGTCATGAAGGTTTTGGTGACATGAAGGTTTTGGTGAAGGTTTTGGTGAAGGTTTTGGTGAAGGTTTTGGTGACATGAAGGTTTTGGTGAAGGTTTTGGTGAAGGTTTTGGTGACATGAAGGTTTTGGTGAAGGTTTTGGTGACATGAAGGTTTTGGTGAAGGTTTTGGTGTCATGA
>NW_026906419.1:0-25000 GCF_033807715.1 Cololabis saira | reverse complement strand
CAGCCATTCAAAACATTAATTCAGCCATTCAAAACCTTCATTCAGTCATTCAAAACATTCATTCAGTCATTCAAAACATTCATCCAGTCATTCAAAACCTTAATTCAGTCATTCAAAACATTCATTCAGTCATTCAAAACATTAATTCAGTCATTCAAAACCTTCATTCAGTCATTCAAAACATTCATTCAGTCATTCAAAACATTAATTCAGCCATTCAAAACCTTCATTCAGTCATTCAAAACATTCATTCAGTCATTCAAAACATTCATCCAGTCATTCAAAACCTTAATTCAGTCATTCAAAACATTCATTCAGTCATTCAAAACATTCATTCAGTCATTCAAAACCTTCATTCAGTCATTCAAAACATTCATTCAGTCATTCAAAACATTAATTCAGTCATTCAAAACATTCATTCAGTCATTCAAAACATTAATTCAGTCATTCAAAACATTAATTCAGTCATTCAAAACATTAATTCAGTCATTCAAAACATTAATTCAGCCATTCAAAACCTTCATTCAGTCATTCAAAACATTCATTCAGTCATTCAAAACATTCATTCAGTCATTCAAGACATTAATTCAGTCATTCAAAACATTCATTCAGTCATTCAAAACATTCATTCAGTCATTCAAAACCTTCATTCAGTCATTCAAAACCTTCATTCAGCCATTCAAAACATTAATTCAGTCATTCAAAACCTTCATTCAGTCATTCAAAACCTTCATTCAGCCATTCAAAACATTCATTCAGCCATTCAAAACATTCATTCAGCCATTCAAAACATTCATTCAGTCATTCAAAACCTTCATTCAGTCATTCAAAACATTAATTCAGTCATTCAAAACATTCATTCAGCCATTCAAAACATTCATTCAGTCATTCAAAACATTCATTCAGTCATTCAAAACCTTCATTCAGTCATTCAAAACATTAATTCAGTCATTCAAAACATTAATTCAGTCATTCAAAACATTAATTCAGTCATTCAAAACATTCATTCAGTCATTCAAAACATTCATTCAGTCATTCAAAACATTAATTCAGCCATTCAAAACATTCATTCAGTCATTCAAAACATTCATTCAGTCATTCAAAACATTCATTCAGTCATTCAAAACATTAATTCAGTAATTCAAAACATTAATTCAGTCATTCAAAACATTCATTCAGTCATTCAAAACATTAATTCAGTCATTCAAAACATTAATTCAGCCATTCAAAACATTAATTCAGTAATTCAAAACATTAATTCAGTCATTCAAAACATTAATTCAGTCATTCAAAACCTTCATTCAGTCATTCAAAACCTTCATTCAGTCATTCAAAACATTCATTCAGTCATTCAAAACATTCATTCAGTCATTCAAAACATTAATTCAGTCATTCAAAACATTCAATCAGTCATTCAAAACCTTCATTCAGCCATTCAAAACATTAATTCAGCCATTCAAAACCTTCATTCAGTCATTCAAAACCTTCATTCAGTCATTCAAAACATTCATTCAGCCATTCAAAACCTTCATTCAGTCATTCAAAACATTAATTCAGTCATTCAAAACATTAATTCAGTCATTCAAAACATTCAATCAGTCATTCAAAACCTTCATTCAGTCATTCAAAACATTAATTCAGTCATTCAAAACATTAATTCAGTCATTCAAAACATTAATTCAGTCATTCAAAACCTTCATTCAGTCATTCAAAACCTTCATTCAGTCATTCAAAACATTCATTCAGCCATTCAAAACCTTCATTCAGTCATTCAAAACATTCATTCAGCCATTCAAAACCTTCATTCAGTCATTCAAAACATTCATTCAGCCATTCAAAACCTTCATTCAGTCATTCAAAACATTAATTCAGTCATTCAAAACATTAATTCAGTCATTCAAAACATTCAATCAGTCATTCAAAACATTCATTCAGTCATTCAAAACATTAATTCAGTCATTCAAAACATTCATTCAGTCATTCAAAACATTAATTCAGTCATTCAAAACATTCATTCAGTCATTCAAAACATTCATTCAGTCATTCAAAACATTAATTCAGTCATTCAAAACATTAATTCAGTCATTCAAAACATTAATTCAGCCATTCAAAACCTTAATTCAGTCATTCAAAACCTTCATTCAGTCATTCAAAACCTTCATTCAGTCATTCAAGACATTAATTCAGTCATTCAAAACATTAATTCAGCCATTCAAAACCTTCATTCAGTCATTCAAAACATTAATTCAGTCATTCAAAACCTTCATTCAGTCATTCAAAACATTAATTCAGCCATTCAAAACCTTCATTCAGTCATTCAAAACATTAATTCAGTCATTCAAAACATTAATTCAGCCATTCAAAACATTAATTCAGTCATTCAAGACATTAATTCAGTCATTCAAAACATTAATTCAGCCATTCAAAACCTTCATTCAGTCATTCAAAACATTAATTCAGTCATTCAAAACATTCATTCAGTCATTCAAAACATTCAATTCAGTCATTCAAAACATTCAATTCAGTCATTCAAAACATTCATTCAGTCATTCAAAACCTTCATTCAGTCATTCAAAACATTCATTCAGCCATTCAAAACATTAATTCAGTCATTCAAAACATTAATTCAGTCATTCAAAACATTCATTCAGTCATTCAAAACATTCAATTCAGTCATTCAAAACCTTCATTCAGTCATTCAAAACATTCATTCAGTCATTCAAAACCTTCATTCAGTCATTCAAAACATTAATTCAGTCATTCAAAACATTAATTCAGTCATTCAAAACATTCATTCAGCCATTCAAAACCTTCATTCAGTCATTCAAAACCTTCATTCAGTCATTCAAAACATTCATTCAGCCATTCAAAACCTTCATTCAGTCATTCAAAACATTAATTCAGTCATTCAAAACATTCATTCAGTCATTCAAAACATTCAATTCAGTCATTCAAAACCTTCATTCAGTCATTCAAAACATTCATTCAGTCATTCAAAACATTAATTCAGTCATTCAAAACCTTCATTCAGTCATTCAAAACATTCATTCAGTCATTCAAAACATTAATTCAGCCATTCAAAACATTAATTCAGCCATTCAAAACCTTCATTCAGTCATTCAAAACATTCATTCAGTCATTCAAAACATTCATCCAGTCATTCAAAACCTTAATTCAGTCATTCAAAACATTCATTCAGTCATTCAAAACATTCATTCAGTCATTCAAAACCTTCATTCAGTCATTCAAAACATTCATTCAGTCATTCAAAACATTAATTCAGTCATTCAAAACATTCATTCAGTCATTCAAAACATTAATTCAGTCATTCAAAACATTCATTCAGTCATTCAAAACATTAATTCAGTCATTCAAAACATTAATTCAGTCATTCAAAACATTAATTCAGTCATTCAAAACATTAATTCAGCCATTCAAAACCTTCATTCAGTCATTCAAAACATTCATTCAGTCATTCAAAACATTCATTCAGTCATTCAAGACATTAATTCAGTCATTCAAAACATTCATTCAGTCATTCAAAACATTAATTCAGTCATTCAAAACCTTCATTCAGTCATTCAAAACCTTCATTCAGCCATTCAAAACATTCATTCAGCCATTCAAAACATTCATTCAGCCATTCAAAACATTCATTCAGTCATTCAAAACCTTCATTCAGTCATTCAAAACATTAATTCAGTCATTCAAAACATTCATTCAGTCATTCAAAACATTAATTCAGTCATTCAAAACCTTCATTCAGTCATTCAAAACCTTCATTCAGCCATTCAAAACATTCATTCAGTCATTCAAAACATTCATTCAGCCATTCAAAACATTCATTCAGTCATTCAAAACCTTCATTCAGTCATTCAAAACATTAATTCAGTCATTCAAAACATTCATTCAGTCATTCAAAACATTAATTCAGTCATTCAAAACCTTCATTCAGTCATTCAAAACCTTCATTCAGCCATTCAAAACATTAATTCAGTCATTCAAAACCTTCATTCAGTCATTCAAAACCTTCATTCAGCCATTCAAAACATTCATTCAGCCATTCAAAACATTCATTCAGCCATTCAAAACATTCATTCAGTCATTCAAAACCTTCATTCAGTCATTCAAAACATTAATTCAGTCATTCAAAACATTCATTCAGCCATTCAAAACATTCATTCAGTCATTCAAAACATTCATTCAGTCATTCAAAACATTAATTCAGTCATTCAAAACATTAATTCAGTCATTCAAAACATTAATTCAGTCATTCAAAACATTCATTCAGTCATTCAAAACATTCATTCAGTCATTCAAAACATTAATTCAGCCATTCAAAACATTCATTCAGTCATTCAAAACATTCATTCAGTCATTCAAAACATTCATTCAGTCATTCAAAACATTCATTCAGTAATTCAAAACATTAATTCAGTCATTCAAAACATTCATTCAGTCATTCAAAACATTAATTCAGTCATTCAAAACATTAATTCAGCCATTCAAAACATTAATTCAGTAATTCAAAACATTAATTCAGTCATTCAAAACATTAATTCAGTCATTCAAAACCTTCATTCAGTCATTCAAAACCTTCATTCAGTCATTCAAAACATTCATTCAGTCATTCAAAACATTCATTCAGTCATTCAAAACATTCATTCAGTCATTCAAAACATTAATTCAGTCATTCAAAACATTAATTCAGTCATTCAAAACATTAATTCAGTCATTCAAAACATTCATTCAGTCATTCAAAACATTAATTCAGTCATTCAAAACATTAATTCAGCCATTCAAAACATTCATTCAGCCATTCAAAACCTTCATTCAGTCATTCAAAACATTAATTCAGTCATTCAAAACATTAATTCAGTCATTCAAGACATTAATTCAGTCATTCAAAACATTCAATCAGTCATTCAAAACATTAATTCAGTCATTCAAAACATTAATTCAGTCATTCAAAACATTAATTCAGTCATTCAAAACATTCAATCAGTCATTCAAAACATTAATTCAGTCATTCAAAACATTAATTCAGTCATTCAAAACCTTCATTCAGTCATTCAAAACATTCATTCAGTCATTCAAAACATTCATTCAGTCATTCAAAACATTAATTCAGTCATTCAAAGCATTAATTCAGTCATTCAAAACATTAATTCAGTCATTCAAAACATTAATTCAGCCATTCAAAACCTTCATTCAGTCATTCAAAACATTCATTCAGTCATTCAAAACATTAATTCAGTCATTCAAGACATTAATTCAGTCATTCAAAACATTCATTCAGTCATTCAAGACATTAATTCAGTCATTCAAAACATTCATTCAGTCATTCAAAACATTAATTCAGTCATTCAAAACCTTCATTCAGTCATTCAAAACCTTCATTCAGTCATTCAAAACATTCATTCAGCCATTCAAAACCTTCATTCAGTCATTCAAAACATTAATTCAGTCATTCAAAACATTAATTCAGTCATTCAAGACATTAATTCAGTCATTCAAAACATTCATTCAGTCATTCAAAACATTAATTCAGTCATTCAAAACATTAATTCAGCCATTCAAAACATTCATTCAGTCATTCAAGACATTAATTCAGTCATTCAAGACATTAATTCAGTCATTCAAATCATTCATTCAGTCATTCAAAACATTAATTCAGTCATTCAAAACATTAATTCAGCCATTCAAAACATTCATTCGGTCATTCAAGACATTAATTCAGTCATTCAAAACCTTCATTCAGTCATTCAAAACCTTCATTCAGTCATTCAAAACATTCATTCAGTCATTCAAAACATTCATTCAGTCATTCAAAACATTCATTCAGTCATTCAAAACATTAATTCAGTCATTCAAAACATTAATTCAGTCATTCAAAACATTAATTCAGTCATTCAAAACATTCATTCAGTCATTCAAAACATTAATTCAGTCATTCAAAACATTAATTCAGCCATTCAAAACATTCATTCAGCCATTCAAAACCTTCATTCAGTCATTCAAAACATTAATTCAGTCATTCAAAACATTAATTCAGTCATTCAAGACATTAATTCAGTCATTCAAAACATTCAATCAGTCATTCAAAACATTAATTCAGTCATTCAAAACATTAATTCAGTCATTCAAAACATTAATTCAGTCATTCAAAACATTCAATCAGTCATTCAAAACATTAATTCAGTCATTCAAAACATTAATTCAGTCATTCAAAACCTTCATTCAGTCATTCAAAACATTCATTCAGTCATTCAAAACATTCATTCAGTCATTCAAAACATTAATTCAGTCATTCAAAGCATTAATTCAGTCATTCAAAACATTAATTCAGTCATTCAAAACATTAATTCAGCCATTCAAAACCTTCATTCAGTCATTCAAAACATTCATTCAGTCATTCAAAACATTAATTCAGTCATTCAAGACATTAATTCAGTCATTCAAAACATTCATTCAGTCATTCAAGACATTAATTCAGTCATTCAAAACATTCATTCAGTCATTCAAAACATTAATTCAGTCATTCAAAACCTTCATTCAGTCATTCAAAACCTTCATTCAGTCATTCAAAACATTCATTCAGCCATTCAAAACCTTCATTCAGTCATTCAAAACATTAATTCAGTCATTCAAAACATTAATTCAGTCATTCAAGACATTAATTCAGTCATTCAAAACATTCATTCAGTCATTCAAAACATTAATTCAGTCATTCAAAACATTAATTCAGCCATTCAAAACATTCATTCAGTCATTCAAGACATTAATTCAGTCATTCAAGACATTAATTCAGTCATTCAAATCATTCATTCAGTCATTCAAAACATTAATTCAGTCATTCAAAACATTAATTCAGCCATTCAAAACATTCATTCGGTCATTCAAGACATTAATTCAGTCATTCAAAACCTTCATTCAGTCATTCAAAACATTCATTCAGTCATTCAAAACATTAATTCAGCCATTCAAAACATTAATTCAGTCATTCAAAACATTAATTCAGCCATTCAAAACCTTCATTCAGTCATTCAAAACCTTCATTCAGTCATTCAAAACATTCATTCAGTCATTCAAAACCTTCATTCAGTCATTCAAAACATTCATTCAGTCATTCAAAACATTAATTCAGTCATTCAAAACATTCATTCAGTCATTCAAAACATTAATTCAGTCATTCAAAACATTAATTCAGTCATTCAAAACATGAATTCAGTCATTCAAAACATTCATTCAGCCATTCAAAACATTCATTCAGTCATTCAAGACATTAATTCAGTCATTCAAAACATTCATTCAGTCATTCAAGACATTAATTCAGTCATTCAAAACATTAATTCAGCCTTTCAAAACCTTCATTCAGTCATTCAAAACATTCATTCAGTCATTCAAAACATTCATTCAGTCATTCAAGACATTAATTCAGTCATTCAAAACATTCATTCAGTCATTCAAAACATTAATTCAGTCATTCAAAACCTTCATTCAGTCATTCAAAACCTTAATTCAGTCATTCAAAACCTTCATTCAGTCATTCAAAACCTTCATTCAGTCATTCAAAACATTCATTCAGCCATTCAAAACCTTCATTCAGTCATTCAAAACATTCATTCAGCCATTCAAAACCTTCATTCAGTCATTCAAAACATTCATTCAGCCATTCAAAACCTTCATTCAGTCATTCAAAACATTCATTCAGTCATTCAAAACATTCATTCAGTCATTCAAAACATTCATTCAGTCATTCAAAACATTAATTCAGTCATTCAAAACATTCATTCAGTCATTCAAAACATTAATTCAGCCATTCAAAACCTTCATTCAGTCATTCAAAACATTCATTCAGTCATTCAAAACATTCATTCAGTCATTCAAGACATTAATTCAGTCATTCAAAACATTCATTCAGTCATTCAAGACATTAATTCAGTCATTCAAAACATTCATTCAGTCATTCAAAACATTAATTCAGTCATTCAAAACCTTCATTCAGTAATTCAAAACCTTCATTCAGTCATTCAAAACATTCATTCAGCCATTCAAAACCTTCATTCAGTCATTCAAAACATTAATTCAGTCATTCAAAACATTAATTCAGTCATTCAAGACATTAATTCAGTCATTCAAAACATTAATTCAGCCATTCAAAACATTCATTCAGTCATTCAAAACATTCATTCAGTCATTCAAAACATTAATTCAGTCATTCAAAACATTAATTCAGCCATTCAAAACATTCATTCAGTCATTCAAGACATTAATTCAGTCATTCAAAACATTCATTCAGTCATTCAAAACATTCATTCAGTCATTCAAAACATTAATTCAGCCATTCAAAACATTAATTCAGCCATTCAAAACCTTCATTCAGTCATTCAAAACCTTCATTCAGTCATTCAAAACATTCATTCAGTCATTCAAAACCTTCATTCAGTCATTCAAAACATTCATTCAGTCATTCAAAACATTAATTCAGTCATTCAAAACATTCATTCAGTCATTCAAAACATTAATTCAGTCATTCAAAACATTAATTCAGTCATTCAAAACATTCATTCAGTCATTCAAAACATTAATTCAGCCATTCAAAACCTTCATTCAGTCATTCAAAACATTCATTCAGTCATTCAAAACATTCATTCAGTCATTCAAGACATTAATTCAGTCATTCAAAACATTCATTCAGTCATTCAAGACATTAATTCAGTCATTCAAAACATTCATTCAGTCATTCAAAACATTAATTCAGTCATTCAAAACCTTCATTCAGTCATTCAAAACCTTCATTCAGTCATTCAAAACATTCATTCAGCCATTCAAAACCTTCATTCAGTCATTCAAAACATTCATTCAGCCATTCAAAACCTTCATTCAGTCATTCAAAACATTCATTCAGCCATTCAAAACCTTCATTCAGTCATTCAAAACATTAATTCAGTCATTCAAAACATTAATTCAGTCATTCAAAACATTCAATCAGTCATTCAAAACATTCATTCAGTCATTCAAAACATTAATTCAGTCATTCAAAACATTAATTCAGTCATTCAAAACATTAATTCAGTCATTCAAAACATTCATTCAGTCATTCAAAACATTAATTCAGTCATTCAAAACATTAATTCAGTCATTCAAAACATTAATTCAGTCATTCAAAACATTAATTCAGCCATTCAAAACCTTCATTCAGTCATTCAAAACCTTCATTCAGTCATTCAAAACCTTCATTCAGTCATTCAAGACATTAATTCAGTCATTCAAAACATTAATTCAGCCATTCAAAACCTTCATTCAGTCATTCAAAACATTAATTCAGCCATTCAAAACCTTCATTCAGTCATTCAAAACATTAATTCAGTCATTCAAAACATTAATTCAGCCATTCAAAACCTTCATTCAGTCATTCAAAACATTAATTCAGTCATTCAAAACATTCATTCAGTCATTCAAAACATTAATTCAGTCATTCAAAACATTAATTCAGCCATTCAAAACATTAATTCAGTCATTCAAGACATTAATTCAGTCATTCAAAACATTCATTCAGTCATTCAAAACATTCAATTCAGTCATTCAAAACCTTCATTCAGTCATTCAAAACCTTCATTCAGTCATTCAAAACATTCATTCAGCCATTCAAAACCTTCATTCAGTCATTCAAAACATTAATTCAGTCATTCAAAACATTAATTCAGTCATTCAAAACATTCAATCAGTCATTCAAAACATTCATTCAGTCATTCAAAACATTCATTCAGTCATTCAAAACATTAATTCAGTCATTCAAAACATTCATTCAGTCATTCAAAACATTAATTCAGTCATTCAAAACATTCATTCAGTCATTCAAAACATTAATTCAGTCATTCAAAACATTCATTCAGTCATTCAAAACATTCAATTCAGTCATTCAAAACCTTCATTCAGTCATTCAAAACCTTCATTCAGTCATTCAAAACATTCATTCAGCCATTCAAAACCTTCATTCAGTCATTCAAAACATTAATTCAGTCATTCAAAACATTAATTCAGTCATTCAAAACATTCAATCAGTCATTCAAAACCTTCATTCAGTCATTCAAAACATTAATTCAGTCATTCAAAACATTAATTCAGTCATTCAAAACATTAATTCAGTCATTCAAAACCTTCATTCAGTCATTCAAAACCTTCATTCAGTCATTCAAAACATTCATTCAGCCATTCAAAACCTTCATTCAGTCATTCAAAACATTCATTCAGCCATTCAAAACATTAATTCAGTCATTCAAAACATTCATTCAGTCATTCAAAACATTCATTCAGCCATTCAAAACATTCATTCAGCCATTCAAAACATTCATTCAGTCATTCAAAACCTTCATTCAGTCATTCAAAACATTAATTCAGTCATTCAAAACATTCATTCAGTCATTCAAAACATTAATTCAGTCATTCAAGACCTTCATTCAGTCATTCAAAACCTTCATTCAGCCATTCAAAACATTAATTCAGTCATTCAAAACATTCATTCAGCCATTCAAAACATTAATTCAGTCATTCAAAACCTTCATTCAGTCATTCAAAACCTTCATTCAGCCATTCAAAACATTAATTCAGTCATTCAAAACCTTCATTCAGTCATTCAAAACCTTCATTCAGCCATTCAAAACATTCATTCAGCCATTCAAAACATTAATTCAGCCATTCAAAACATTCATTCAGTCATTCAAAACATTAATTCAGTCATTCAAGACCTTCATTCAGTCATTCAAAACCTTCATTCAGCCATTCAAAACATTAATTCAGTCATTCAAAACATTCATTCAGCCATTCAAAACATTAATTCAGCCATTCAAAACATTCATTCAGTCATTCAAAACATTCATTCAGTCATTCAAAACATTCATTCAGTCATTCAAAACATTAATTCAGTAATTCAAAACATTAATTCAGTCATTCAAAACATTCATTCAGTCATTCAAAACCTTCATTCAGTCATTCAAAACCTTCATTCAGTCATTCAAAACCTTCATTCAGTCATTCAAAACATTCATTCAGTCATTCAAAACATTCATTCAGTCATTCAAAACATTCATTCAGTCATTCAAAACATTAATTCAGTCATTCAAAACATTAATTCAGTCATTCAAAACATTAATTCAGTCATTCAAAACATTCATTCAGTCATTCAAAACATTAATTCAGTCATTCAAAACATTAATTCAGCCATTCAAAACATTCATTCAGCCATTCAAAACCTTCATTCAGTCATTCAAAACATTAATTCAGTCATTCAAAACCTTCATTCAGTCATTCAAAACATTAATTCAGTCATTCAAGACATTAATTCAGTCATTCAAAACATTCAATCAGTCATTCAAAACATTAATTCAGTCATTCAAAACATTAATTCAGTCATTCAAAACATTAATTCAGTCATTCAAAACATTCAATCAGTCATTCAAAACATTAATTCAGTCATTCAAAACATTAATTCAGTCATTCAAAACCTTCATTCAGTCATTCAAAACATTCATTCAGTCATTCAAAACATTCATTCAGTCATTCAAAACATTAATTCAGTCATTCAAAGCATTAATTCAGTCATTCAAAACATTAATTCAGTCATTCAAAACATTAATTCAGCCATTCAAAACCTTCATTCAGTCATTCAAAACATTCATTCAGTCATTCAAAACATTAATTCAGTCATTCAAGAGATTAATTCAGTCATTCAAAACATTCATTCAGTCATTCAAGACATTAATTCAGTCATTCAAAACATTCATTCAGTCATTCAAAACATTAATTCAGTCATTCAAAACCTTCATTCAGTCATTCAAAACATTCATTCAGTCATTCAAAACATTAATTCAGTCATTCAAAACATTAATTCAGTCATTCAAGACATTAATTCAGTCATTCAAGACATTAATTCAGTCATTCAAAACATTCATTCAGTCATTCAAAACATTAATTCAGTCATTCAAAACATTAATTCAGCCATTCAAAACATTCATTCAGTCATTCAAGACATTAATTCAGTCATTCAAGACATTAATTCAGTCATTCAAATCATTCATTCAGTCATTCAAAACATTAATTCAGTCATTCAAAACATTAATTCAGCCATTCAAAACATTCATTCAGTCATTCAAGACATTAATTCAGTCATTCAAAACCTTCATTCAGTCATTCAAAACATTAATTCAGTCATTCAAAACATTAATTCAGCCATTCAAAACATTAATTCAGTCATTCAAAACATTAATTCAGCCATTCAAAACCTTCATTCAGTCATTCAAAACCTTCATTCAGTCATTCAAAACATTCATTCAGTCATTCAAAACCTTCATTCAGTCATTCAAAACATTCATTCAGTCATTCAAAACATTCATTCAGTCATTCAAAACATTCATTCAGTCATTCAAAACATTAATTCAGTCATTCAAAACATTAATTCAGTCATTCAAAACATGAATTCAGTCATTCAAAACATTCATTCAGCCATTCAAAACATTCATTCAGTCATTCAAGACATTAATTCAGTCATTCAAAACATTCATTCAGTCATTCAAGACATTAATTCAGTCATTCAAAACATTAATTCAGCCTTTCAAAACCTTAATTCAGTCATTCAAAACATTCATTCAGTCATTCAAAACATTCATTCAGTCATTCAAGACATTCATTCAGTCATTCAAGACATTAATTCAGTCATTCAAAACATTAATTCAGCCTTTCAAAACCTTCATTCAGTCATTCAAAACATTCATTCAGTCATTCAAAACATTCATTCAGTCATTCAAGACATTAATTCAGTCATTCAAAACATTCATTCAGTCATTCAAGACATTAATTCAGTCATTCAAAACATTAATTCAGTCATTCAAAACATTAATTCAGTCATTCAAAACCTTCATTCAGTCATTCAAAACCTTCATTCAGTCATTCAAAACCTTCATTCAGTCATTCAAAACCTTCATTCAGTCATTCAAAACATTCATTCAGCCATTCAAAACATTCATTCAGTCATTCAAAACATTAATTCAGTCATTCAAAACATTCATTCAGTCATTCAAAACATTAATTCAGCCATTCAAAACCTTCATTCAGTCATTCAAAACATTCATTCAGTCATTCAAAACATTCATTCAGTCATTCAAGACATTAATTCAGTCATTCAAAACATTCATTCAGTCATTCAAGACATTAATTCAGTCATTCAAAACATTCATTCAGTCATTCAAAACATTAATTCAGTCATTCAAAACCTTCATTCAGTCATTCAAAACCTTCATTCAGTCATTCAAAACATTCATTCAGCCATTCAAAACCTTCATTCAGTCATTCAAGACATTAATTCAGTCATTCAAAACATTAATTCAGTCATTCAAAACATTCAATTCAGTCATTCAAAACATTCATTCAGTCATTCAAAACATTAATTCAGTCATTCAAAACATTAATTCAGTCATTCAAGACATTAATTCAGTCATTCAAAACATTAATTCAGCCATTCAAAACATTCATTCAGTCATTCAAAACATTCATTCAGTCATTCAAAACATTAATTCAGTCATTCAAAACATTAATTCAGCCATTCAAAACATTCATTCAGTCATTCAAGACATTAATTCAGTCATTCAAAACATTCATTCAGTCATTCAAAACATTCATTCAGTCATTCAAAACATTAATTCAGCCATTCAAAACATTAATTCAGCCATTCAAAACCTTCATTCAGTCATTCAAAACCTTCATTCAGTCATTCAAAACATTCATTCAGTCATTCAAAACCTTCATTCAGTCATTCAAAACATTCATTCAGTCATTCAAAACATTAATTCAGTCATTCAAAACATTCATTCAGTCATTCAAAACATTAATTCAGTCATTCAAAACATTAATTCAGTCATTCAAAACATTAATTCAGTCATTCAAAACATTAATTCAGCCATTCAAAACCTTCATTCAGTCATTCAAAACATTCATTCAGTCATTCAAAACATTCATTCAGTCATTCAAGACATTAATTCAGTCATTCAAAACATTCATTCAGTCATTCAAGACATTAATTCAGTCATTCAAAACATTCATTCAGTCATTCAAAACATTAATTCAGTCATTCAAAACCTTCATTCAGTCATTCAAAACCTTCATTCAGTCATTCAAAACATTCATTCAGCCATTCAAAACCTTCATTCAGTCATTCAAAACATTCATTCAGCCATTCAAAACCTTCATTCAGTCATTCAAAACATTCATTCAGCCATTCAAAACCTTCATTCTGTCATTCAAAACATTAATTCAGTCATTCAAAACATTAATTCAGTCATTCAAAACATTCAATCAGTCATTCAAAACATTCATTCAGTCATTCAAAACATTAATTCAGTCATTCAAAACATTAATTCAGTCATTCAAAACATTAATTCAGTCATTCAAAACATTCATTCAGTCATTCAAAACATTAATTCAGTCATTCAAAACATTAATTCAGTCATTCAAAACATTAATTCAGTCATTCAAAACATTAATTCAGCCATTCAAAACCTTCATTCAGCCATTCAAAACCTTCATTCAGTCATTCAAAACCTTCATTCAGTCATTCAAGACATTAATTCAGTCATTCAAAACATTAATTCAGCCATTCAAAACCTTCATTCAGTCATTCAAAACATTAATTCAGCCATTCAAAACCTTCATTCAGTCATTCAAAACATTAATTCAGTCATTCAAAACATTAATTCAGCCATTCAAAACCTTCATTCAGTCATTCAAAACATTAATTCAGTCATTCAAAACATTCATTCAGTCATTCAAAACATTAATTCAGTCATTCAAAACATTAATTCAGCCATTCAAAACATTAATTCAGTCATTCAAGACATTAATTCAGTCATTCAAAACATTCATTCAGTCATTCAAAACATTCAATTCAGTCATTCAAAACCTTCATTCAGTCATTCAAAACCTTCATTCAGTCATTCAAAACATTCATTCAGCCATTCAAAACCTTCATTCAGTCATTCAAAACATTAATTCAGTCATTCAAAACATTAATTCAGTCATTCAAAACATTCAATCAGTCATTCAAAACATTCATTCAGTCATTCAAAACATTCATTCAGTCATTCAAAACATTAATTCAGTCATTCAAAACATTCATTCAGTCATTCAAAACATTAATTCAGTCATTCAAAACATTCATTCAGTCATTCAAAACATTCATTCAGTCATTCAAAACATTCATTCAGTCATTCAAAACATTAATTCAGTCATTCAAAACATTAATTCAGTCATTCAAAACCTTCATTCAGTCATTCAAAACCTTCATTCAGTCATTCAAAACATTCATTCAGCCATTCAAAACCTTCATTCAGTCATTCAAAACATTCATTCAGCCATTCAAAACCTTCATTCAGTCATTCAAAACATTCATTCAGCCATTCAAAACCTTCATTCAGTCATTCAAAACATTAATTCAGTCATTCAAAACATTAATTCAGTCATTCAAAACATTCAATCAGTCATTCAAAACATTCATTCAGTCATTCAAAACATTAATTCAGTCATTCAAAACATTCATTCAGTCATTCAAAACATTAATTCAGTCATTCAAAACATTCATTCAGTCATTCAAAACATTCATTCAGTCATTCAAAACATTAATTCAGTCATTCAAAACATTAATTCAGTCATTCAAAACATTAATTCAGCCATTCAAAACCTTAATTCAGTCATTCAAAACCTTCATTCAGTCATTCAAAACCTTCATTCAGTCATTCAAGACATTAATTCAGTCATTCAAAACATTAATTCAGCCATTCAAAACCTTCATTCAGTCATTCAAAACATTAATTCAGTCATTCAAAACCTTCATTCAGTCATTCAAAACATTAATTCAGCCATTCAAAACCTTCATTCAGTCATTCAAAACATTAATTCAGTCATTCAAAACATTAATTCAGCCATTCAAAACATTAATTCAGTCATTCAAGACATTAATTCAGTCATTCAAAACATTAATTCAGCCATTCAAAACCTTCATTCAGTCATTCAAAACATTAATTCAGTCATTCAAAACATTCATTCAGTCATTCAAAACATTCAATTCAGTCATTCAAAACATTCAATTCAGTCATTCAAAACCTTCATTCAGTCATTCAAAACCTTCATTCAGTCATTCAAAACATTCATTCAGCCATTCAAAACATTAATTCAGTCATTCAAAACATTAATTCAGTCATTCAAAACATTCATTCAGTCATTCAAAACATTCAATTCAGTCATTCAAAACCTTCATTCAGTCATTCAAAACCTTCATTCAGTCATTCAAAACCTTCATTCAGTCATTCAAAACATTAATTCAGTCATTCAAAACATTCATTCAGTCATTCAAAACATTCAATTCAGTCATTCAAAACCTTCATTCAGTCATTCAAAACATTCATTCAGTCATTCAAAACCTTCATTCAGTCATTCAAAACATTAATTCAGTCATTCAAAACATTAATTCAGTCATTCAAAACATTCATTCAGCCATTCAAAACCTTCATTCAGTCATTCAAAACCTTCATTCAGTCATTCAAAACATTCATTCAGCCATTCAAAACCTTCATTCAGTCATTCAAAACATTAATTCAGTCATTCAAAACATTCATTCAGTCATTCAAAACATTCAATTCAGTCATTCAAAACCTTCATTCAGTCATTCAAAACATTAATTCAGTCATTCAAAACATTAATTCAGTCATTCAAAACCTTCATTCAGTCATTCAAAACATTCATTCAGTCATTCAAAACATTAATTCAGCCATTCAAAACATTAATTCAGCCATTCAAAACCTTCATTCAGTCATTCAAAACATTCATTCAGTCATTCAAAACATTCATCCAGTCATTCAAAACCTTAATTCAGTCATTCAAAACATTCATTCAGTCATTCAAAACATTAATTCAGTCATTCAAAACCTTCATTCAGTCATTCAAAACATTCAATTCAGTCATTCAAAACCTTCATTCAGTCATTCAAAACCTTCATTCAGTCATTCAAGACATTAATTCAGTCATTCAAAACATTAATTCAGTCATTCAAAACATTAATTCAGTCATTCAAAACATTCAATCAGTCATTCAAAACCTTCATTCAGTCATTCAAAACATTAATTCAGTCATTCAAAACATTCATTCAGTCATTCAAAACATTCAATTCAGTCATTCAAAACCTTCATTCAGTCATTCAAAACATTCATTCAGTCATTCAAAACCTTCATTCAGTCATTCAAAACATTAATTCAGTCATTCAAAACATTAATTCAGTCATTCAAAACATTCATTCAGCCATTCAAAACCTTCATTCAGTCATTCAAAACATTCATTCAGTCATTCAAAACATTCATTCAGCCATTCAAAACCTTCATTCAGTCATTCAAAACATTAATTCAGTCATTCAAAACATTCATTCAGTCATTCAAAACCTTCATTCAGTCATTCAAAACATTAATTCAGTCATTCAAAACATTAATTCAGTCATTCAAAACCTTCATTCAGTCATTCAAAACATTCATTCAGTCATTCAAAACATTAATTCAGCCATTCAAAACATTAATTCAGCCATTCAAAACCTTCATTCAGTCATTCAAAACCTTCATTCAGTCATTCAAAACCTTCATTCAGTCATTCAAGACATTAATTCAGTCATTCAAAACATTAATTCAGCCATTCAAAACCTTCATTCAGTCATTCAAAACATTAATTCAGTCATTCAAAACCTTCATTCAGTCATTCAAAACATTAATTCAGCCATTCAAAACCTTCATTCAGTCATTCAAAACATTAATTCAGTCATTCAAAACATTAATTCAGCCATTCAAAACATTAATTCAGTCATTCAAGACATTAATTCAGTCATTCAAAACATTAATTCAGCCATTCAAAACCTTCATTCAGTCATTCAAAACATTAATTCAGTCATTCAAAACATTCATTCAGTCATTCAAAACATTCAATTCAGTCATTCAAAACATTCAATTCAGTCATTCAAAACCTTCATTCAGTCATTCAAAACCTTCATTCAGTCATTCAAAACATTCATTCAGCCATTCAAAACATTAATTCAGTCATTCAAAACATTAATTCAGTCATTCAAAACCTTCATTCAGTCATTCAAAACCTTCATTCAGTCATTCAAAACCTTCATTCAGTCATTCAAAACATTCATTCAGTCATTCAAAACATTCATTCAGTCATTCAAAACATTCAATTCAGTCATTCAAAACCTTCATTCAGTCATTCAAAACCTTCATTCAGTCATTCAAAACCTTCATTCAGTCATTCAAAACATTAATTCAGTCATTCAAAACATTCATTCAGTCATTCAAAACATTCAATTCAGTCATTCAAAACCTTCATTCAGTCATTCAAAACATTCATTCAGTCATTCAAAACCTTCATTCAGTCATTCAAAACATTAATTCAGTCATTCAAAACATTAATTCAGTCATTCAAAACATTCATTCAGCCATTCAAAACCTTCATTCAGTCATTCAAAACCTTCATTCAGTCATTCAAAACATTCATTCAGCCATTCAAAACCTTCATTCAGTCATTCAAAACATTAATTCAGTCATTCAAAACATTCATTCAGTCATTCAAAACATTCAATTCAGTCATTCAAAACCTTCATTCAGTCATTCAAAACATTAATTCAGTCATTCAAAACATTAATTCAGTCATTCAAAACCTTCATTCAGTCATTCAAAACATTCATTCAGTCATTCAAAACATTAATTCAGCCATTCAAAACATTAATTCAGCCATTCAAAACCTTCATTCAGTCATTCAAAACATTCATTCAGTCATTCAAAACATTCATCCAGTCATTCAAAACCTTAATTCAGTCATTCAAAACATTCATTCAGTCATTCAAAACATTAATTCAGTCATTCAAAACCTTCATTCAGTCATTCAAAACATTCATTCAGTCATTCAAAACATTAATTCAGCCATTCAAAACCTTCATTCAGTCATTCAAAACATTCATTCAGTCATTCAAAACATTCATCCAGTCATTCAAAACCTTAATTCAGTCATTCAAAACATTCATTCAGTCATTCAAAACATTCATTCAGTCATTCAAAACCTTCATTCAGTCATTCAAAACATTCATTCAGTCATTCAAAACATTAATTCAGTCATTCAAAACATTCATTCAGTCATTCAAAACATTAATTCAGTCATTCAAAACATTAATTCAGTCATTCAAAACATTAATTCAGTCATTCAAAACATTAATTCAGCCATTCAAAACCTTCATTCAGTCATTCAAAACATTCATTCAGTCATTCAAAACATTCATTCAGTCATTCAAGACATTAATTCAGTCATTCAAAACATTCATTCAGTCATTCAAAACATTCATTCAGTCATTCAAAACCTTCATTCAGTCATTCAAAACCTTCATTCAGCCATTCAAAACATTAATTCAGTCATTCAAAACCTTCATTCAGTCATTCAAAACCTTCATTCAGCCATTCAAAACATTCATTCAGCCATTCAAAACATTCATTCAGCCATTCAAAACATTCATTCAGTCATTCAAAACCTTCATTCAGTCATTCAAAACATTAATTCAGTCATTCAAAACATTCATTCAGCCATTCAAAACATTCATTCAGTCATTCAAAACATTCATTCAGTCATTCAAAACCTTCATTCAGTCATTCAAAACATTAATTCAGTCATTCAAAACATTAATTCAGTCATTCAAAACATTAATTCAGTCATTCAAAACATTCATTCAGTCATTCAAAACATTCATTCAGTCATTCAAAACATTAATTCAGCCATTCAAAACATTCATTCAGTCATTCAAAACATTCATTCAGTCATTCAAAACATTCATTCAGTCATTCAAAACATTAATTCAGTAATTCAAAACATTAATTCAGTCATTCAAAACATTCATTCAGTCATTCAAAACATTAATTCAGTCATTCAAAACATTAATTCAGCCATTCAAAACATTAATTCAGTAATTCAAAACATTAATTCAGTCATTCAAAACATTAATTCAGTCATTCAAAACCTTCATTCAGTCATTCAAAACCTTCATTCAGTCATTCAAAACATTCATTCAGTCATTCAAAACATTCATTCAGTCATTCAAAACATTAATTCAGTCATTCAAAACATTCAATCAGTCATTCAAAACCTTCATTCAGCCATTCAAAACATTAATTCAGCCATTCAAAACCTTCATTCAGTCATTCAAAACCTTCATTCAGTCATTCAAAACATTCATTCAGCCATTCAAAACCTTCATTCAGTCATTCAAAACATTAATTCAGTCATTCAAAACATTAATTCAGTCATTCAAAACATTCAATCAGTCATTCAAAACCTTCATTCAGTCATTCAAAACATTAATTCAGTCATTCAAAACATTAATTCAGTCATTCAAAACATTAATTCAGTCATTCAAAACCTTCATTCAGTCATTCAAAACCTTCATTCAGTCATTCAAAACATTCATTCAGCCATTCAAAACCTTCATTCAGTCATTCAAAACATTCATTCAGCCATTCAAAACCTTCATTCAGTCATTCAAAACATTCATTCAGCCATTCAAAACCTTCATTCAGTCATTCAAAACATTAATTCAGTCATTCAAAACATTAATTCAGTCATTCAAAACATTCAATCAGTCATTCAAAACATTCATTCAGTCATTCAAAACATTAATTCAGTCATTCAAAACATTCATTCAGTCATTCAAAACATTAATTCAGTCATTCAAAACATTCATTCAGTCATTCAAAACATTCATTCAGTCATTCAAAACATTAATTCAGTCATTCAAAACATTAATTCAGTCATTCAAAACATTAATTCAGCCATTCAAAACCTTAATTCAGTCATTCAAAACCTTCATTCAGTCATTCAAAACCTTCATTCAGTCATTCAAGACATTAATTCAGTCATTCAAAACATTAATTCAGCCATTCAAAACCTTCATTCAGTCATTCAAAACATTAATTCAGTCATTCAAAACCTTCATTCAGTCATTCAAAACATTAATTCAGCCATTCAAAACCTTCATTCAGTCATTCAAAACATTAATTCAGTCATTCAAAACATTAATTCAGCCATTCAAAACATTAATTCAGTCATTCAAGACATTAATTCAGTCATTCAAAACATTAATTCAGCCATTCAAAACCTTCATTCAGTCATTCAAAACATTAATTCAGTCATTCAAAACATTCATTCAGTCATTCAAAACATTCAATTCAGTCATTCAAAACATTCAATTCAGTCATTCAAAACATTCATTCAGTCATTCAAAACCTTCATTCAGTCATTCAAAACATTCATTCAGCCATTCAAAACATTAATTCAGTCATTCAAAACATTAATTCAGTCATTCAAAACATTCATTCAGTCATTCAAAACATTCAATTCAGTCATTCAAAACCTTCATTCAGTCATTCAAAACATTCATTCAGTCATTCAAAACCTTCATTCAGTCATTCAAAACATTAATTCAGTCATTCAAAACATTAATTCAGTCATTCAAAACATTCATTCAGCCATTCAAAACCTTCATTCAGTCATTCAAAACCTTCATTCAGTCATTCAAAACATTCATTCAGCCATTCAAAACCTTCATTCAGTCATTCAAAACATTAATTCAGTCATTCAAAACATTCATTCAGTCATTCAAAACATTCAATTCAGTCATTCAAAACCTTCATTCAGTCATTCAAAACATTCATTCAGTCATTCAAAACATTAATTCAGTCATTCAAAACCTTCATTCAGTCATTCAAAACATTCATTCAGTCATTCAAAACATTAATTCAGCCATTCAAAACATTAATTCAGCCATTCAAAACCTTCATTCAGTCATTCAAAACATTCATTCAGTCATTCAAAACATTCATCCAGTCATTCAAAACCTTAATTCAGTCATTCAAAACATTCATTCAGTCATTCAAAACATTCATTCAGTCATTCAAAACCTTCATTCAGTCATTCAAAACATTCATTCAGTCATTCAAAACATTAATTCAGTCATTCAAAACATTCATTCAGTCATTCAAAACATTAATTCAGTCATTCAAAACATTCATTCAGTCATTCAAAACATTAATTCAGTCATTCAAAACATTAATTCAGTCATTCAAAACATTAATTCAGTCATTCAAAACATTAATTCAGCCATTCAAAACCTTCATTCAGTCATTCAAAACATTCATTCAGTCATTCAAAACATTCATTCAGTCATTCAAGACATTAATTCAGTCATTCAAAACATTCATTCAGTCATTCAAAACATTAATTCAGTCATTCAAAACCTTCATTCAGTCATTCAAAACCTTCATTCAGCCATTCAAAACATTCATTCAGCCATTCAAAACATTCATTCAGCCATTCAAAACATTCATTCAGTCATTCAAAACCTTCATTCAGTCATTCAAAACATTAATTCAGTCATTCAAAACATTCATTCAGTCATTCAAAACATTAATTCAGTCATTCAAAACCTTCATTCAGTCATTCAAAACCTTCATTCAGCCATTCAAAACATTCATTCAGTCATTCAAAACATTCATTCAGCCATTCAAAACATTCATTCAGTCATTCAAAACCTTCATTCAGTCATTCAAAACATTAATTCAGTCATTCAAAACATTCATTCAGTCATTCAAAACATTAATTCAGTCATTCAAAACCTTCATTCAGTCATTCAAAACCTTCATTCAGCCATTCAAAACATTAATTCAGTCATTCAAAACCTTCATTCAGTCATTCAAAACCTTCATTCAGCCATTCAAAACATTCATTCAGCCATTCAAAACATTCATTCAGCCATTCAAAACATTCATTCAGTCATTCAAAACCTTCATTCAGTCATTCAAAACATTAATTCAGTCATTCAAAACATTCATTCAGCCATTCAAAACATTCATTCAGTCATTCAAAACATTCATTCAGTCATTCAAAACCTTCATTCAGTCATTCAAAACATTAATTCAGTCATTCAAAACATTCATTCAGTCATTCAAAACCTTCATTCAGTCATTCAAAACATTAATTCAGTCATTCAAAACATTAATTCAGTCATTCAAAACATTCATTCAGTCATTCAAAACATTCATTCAGTCATTCAAAACATTAATTCAGCCATTCAAAACATTCATTCAGTCATTCAAAACATTCATTCAGTCATTCAAAACATTCATTCAGTCATTCAAAACATTCATTCAGTAATTCAAAACATTAATTCAGTCATTCAAAACATTCATTCAGTCATTCAAAACATTAATTCAGTCATTCAAAACATTAATTCAGCCATTCAAAACATTAATTCAGTAATTCAAAACATTAATTCAGTCATTCAAAACATTAATTCAGTCATTCAAAACCTTCATTCAGTCATTCAAAACCTTCATTCAGTCATTCAAAACATTCATTCAGTCATTCAAAACATTCATTCAGTCATTCAAAACATTCATTCAGTCATTCAAAACATTAATTCAGTCATTCAAAACATTAATTCAGTCATTCAAAACATTAATTCAGTCATTCAAAACATTCATTCAGTCATTCAAAACATTAATTCAGTCATTCAAAACATTAATTCAGCCATTCAAAACATTCATTCAGCCATTCAAAACCTTCATTCAGTCATTCAAAACATTAATTCAGTCATTCAAAACATTAATTCAGTCATTCAAGACATTAATTCAGTCATTCAAAACATTCAATCAGTCATTCAAAACATTAATTCAGTCATTCAAAACATTAATTCAGTCATTCAAAACATTAATTCAGTCATTCAAAACATTCAATCAGTCATTCAAAACATTAATTCAGTCATTCAAAACATTAATTCAGTCATTCAAAACCTTCATTCAGTCATTCAAAACATTCATTCAGTCATTCAAAACATTCATTCAGTCATTCAAAACATTAATTCAGTCATTCAAAGCATTAATTCAGTCATTCAAAACATTAATTCAGTCATTCAAAACATTAATTCAGCCATTCAAAACCTTCATTCAGTCATTCAAAACATTCATTCAGTCATTCAAAACATTAATTCAGTCATTCAAGACATTAATTCAGTCATTCAAAACATTCATTCAGTCATTCAAGACATTAATTCAGTCATTCAAAACATTCATTCAGTCATTCAAAACATTAATTCAGTCATTCAAAACCTTCATTCAGTCATTCAAAACCTTCATTCAGTCATTCAAAACATTCATTCAGCCATTCAAAACCTTCATTCAGTCATTCAAAACATTAATTCAGTCATTCAAAACATTAATTCAGTCATTCAAGACATTAATTCAGTCATTCAAAACATTCATTCAGTCATTCAAAACATTAATTCAGTCATTCAAAACATTAATTCAGCCATTCAAAACATTCATTCAGTCATTCAAGACATTAATTCAGTCATTCAAGACATTAATTCAGTCATTCAAATCATTCATTCAGTCATTCAAAACATTAATTCAGTCATTCAAAACATTAATTCAGCCATTCAAAACATTCATTCGGTCATTCAAGACATTAATTCAGTCATTCAAAACCTTCATTCAGTCATTCAAAACCTTCATTCAGTCATTCAAAACATTCATTCAGTCATTCAAAACATTCATTCAGTCATTCAAAACATTCATTCAGTCATTCAAAACATTAATTCAGTCATTCAAAACATTAATTCAGTCATTCAAAACATTAATTCAGTCATTCAAAACATTCATTCAGTCATTCAAAACATTAATTCAGTCATTCAAAACATTAATTCAGCCATTCAAAACATTCATTCAGCCATTCAAAACCTTCATTCAGTCATTCAAAACATTAATTCAGTCATTCAAAACATTAATTCAGTCATTCAAGACATTAATTCAGTCATTCAAAACATTCAATCAGTCATTCAAAACATTAATTCAGTCATTCAAAACATTAATTCAGTCAT
>NW_026906418.1:0-25000 GCF_033807715.1 Cololabis saira | reverse complement strand
GTAACAAATTTATCAAACGTGCCTTTCAGAGAGGCATTAAACTCTTCCATTTTCTTTAGTTTTTTTTTCTTTTTTCATCCCCTGATGGAAATTTCCTGAATCTGTCTCGTTCTCTCGACATTGTGTGACGGTTTGTTCCAACTCCACCGTCTGGATCAGAGCAGCTTGTGTCTGCGCTTGGTCTGATCAGTTGTATTGAACAACAGACATGCGCATCATTGCACATATATTTATTGATATGCACAGACTAGCACACATTTAGGTCTGTAATGGAACGTGACTGTCGATATTTATAAGGGAAAAAACGAAAAAAAAAATTGAAAAAAAAAAAATAAAAATTGGAAAAAAAATAAAAAACGGCCCATAGCGCGAGGCCCCTTGGAGCGCAAGGCCCCTTGGGGCGCGAGGCCCCTTGGGGCGCGAAGCCCCTTGAGGCGCGAGGCCCCTTGGGGCGCGAGGCCCCGTGCGGTCGCACGGTTCGCACGCCCCTTGCGGCGGCCCTGACCCCATGTCTCTAGCATATTTTGTTGTTGAACTACAGGCCTTCAAAAGTGTCACAGGTACAAGGTTCAAAGGGCACACCTGGGAGCAGGAATTGCCCACAAATCTCATATTGACATATGTTGCTCCTGAGGTCAAGACCTTTCCAACGATGTCTTCACTGTTGTCCTACGACAAAGTTTGATTTTCTTGTTGGTACATATCATAGATGTTTGACTTGTATATTCAGAGACCTCTTTAAGGGCCAAGCTGCAAACAATCAGTCAAAATCTTTTAACCAGTATTTTGTGGCCATATTTCTTTAAGATATCGATGATAGTATTATTCACAGTCATACTATTCAATTTGGACCAGTTCTGAGTTTATTTTCCCCTTAAATACTGATTGTTTCACCTTTTGAAATTTCCTATTAACTTAACATGGCTATTTCTAGACCCTTTAACCCCTTCCCCAGTCTGACAGGATGATCCTGGATGATCAAATGTATAATATATCATAGTGCTTATACATTTCTGTGTTTTTAAGTTATGCAAACATATCTTAAAAAATGTTAAAAAATAAAAGTTAAAAAAGTTCTGGTAACCTCCCGGTTAAACCTTCCGGTTTAGGGTTAAGATGTCATTATTATTATTATTATTATTATTATTATTATTATTATTATTATTATTATCATCATCATCATCATCATCATCATCAACTAGTATTCAGACTGAATTATTAGCCATAAAACTTAATTCGGGGGCATCCGTCACGTGATCAGGATCCCTCCTCGTCACTCTATGACGTAGAGGGGACGCCCAGGGAATCCCCTGTGGTTGACGAAATGGGAGAAACTTTAAATATCGCCTGTCTCTTCTTAAAACAGCGTTAAAAACATACTTTTACAAGTTGACAGTAAAAAACATTACCTTGCGCGACAAAAACGCATAATTTAGCCACTATAACAAATAATAATATATAAATAATAATAATGTCATAATCCGTGTATATATCACGACCACAGATCCCCTTGACTTTGCATGGTACAATATCCGAGGTGCTCACACGGAATTATACCACTTTCCGTGTTGGTACCACGGAAAATAGTGGTGAGAGGTCGTGGGCATTTCACGGATTTTTGTGAGATCAGGTTGAGTTGAATTATTGAAATAAATTAACTTTTACAACATATTCTAGTTGAATTATTGAAATAAATTAACCCTTTACACCATATTCTAGTTGAATTATTGAAATAAATTAACTTTTACACCATATTCTAGTTGAATTATTGAAATAAATTAACCCTTTACACCATATTCTAGTTGAATTATTGAAATAAATTAACTTTTACACCATATTCTAGTTGAATTATTGAAATAAGTTAACTTTTACAACATATTCTAGTTGAATTATTGAAATAAATTAACTTTTACACCATATTCTAGTTGAATTATTGAAATAAATTAACTTTTACACCATATTCTAGTTGAATTATTGAAATAAGTTAACTTTTACAACATATTCTAGTTGAATTATTGAAATAAATTAACTTTTACACCATATTCTAGTTGAATTATTGAAATAAGTTAACTTTTACACCATATTCTAGTTGAATTATTGAAATAAATTCACTTTTACACCATATTCTAGTTGAATTATTGAAATAAATTCACTTTTACACCATATTCTAGTTGAATTATTGAAATAAATTCACTTTTACACCATATTCTTCACCTGTATCTATATTATACATCTGGGCTGATAGGGACATACGTAGCATAGCAGGCTAGTTCAGCTGCTAGCATGGTTTTCTGTCTGTACAGTCATGCAAGTTCAAAGCTATTAAAGCACTTTAAACTTTAAACCAAAGCATTTTGTTTTTTCATATAAAATAAACAAATTTCTATGCAGTTTAGAAGTTTTGGGGATGTCTCTTTTTTTGGCTCCTGCGCTGCTGAAATCGGGCGTCATTTATTTCTATTTCTGAAAGCCTTTAATTTTCCTCAAAAACCGGCAGTGCGCCTTATATACTAATATACGGTACTTATAGGAAAAACGTTTTCTACACACTCTATATGATAATTATCTATTTATTTTTCAATATTTAATATTCTTTATTTATTTTAATTATATTATTTACACACACCTAGATACATGTCTTTGTAACTTTTGTTGTTGTCTGTTCTGTATGTTAATAAAAAAAGAAATAATAAAAAAAAATATTATACCGTGGCAAGAAGCAAGAACCACAACAACTTTCCAAAACAAATAATTTAATATATTATGTATATTTATGTACACAGGTTAATTTTAACAAGGTTCATTTATACAATAAAACACAACAAAGTTACAAAAGTTGGTCCACGAGGAAGTTCATGCAGGATCCGGTTCCTGGTCCGGTTCCTGGTCCCGGTTCCGGTTCCTAATCCAGTTCCCGGTTCCGGGTTTTAGAAAACTAAAGTTCTACCAGTGACGTCACGGAGGAGGCGGGGCTTCGCCGTGACGTCACGGAGGAGGCGGGGCTTCGAATTTGGCATAAACAACATTAGCTGCCACGAACACCAGGATCCTGTTACAGTTCTGGAACCAGGAACTTACCGGGACCGGTACCCGTTTACATCAAACCAGGTCCAGGTCTGGTTCTGGTTCACTACTTCAACTGGGAACCACCTGGAACCGGTTTGTTTTTCCACAGATCGGGTTCTAACTGCATGTGAGCGTCGACTATCGTCGGACTGCGCGACATCGGACGCTTAATATGGCCCCCACATTATTTTGATTGACAGCTAAAACTGGCTTTCAACGCCAGCGACAGGAAGAAAAAAGAAGCAGGACGTCCGACAAATGTTCAGCTCGAAACGCTGCACAGCGAAGATTTTGATGAAAAAGTTGAAATTTTGAGAAAAAAGTTGAAATTTTGAAATTTTGAGAAAAAAGTTGAAATTTTGAGAAAAAAGTCGAAATGTCGAAAACGCATGAAAGAACGCACGTACAAAAAAACGCATGCGCGAGAAAATGCACGCACACACGTAAAAACGCAAGCACGCAAGCACGCACGCAAAGACGCAAGCACGCACGCACGCACGCACGCACGCACGCAAAAACGCATGCACGCACGCAAAAACGCACGCAAAAACGCACGGACGAAAAAACGCACGCACGCACAAAAAAACTCACGCACGCACAAAAAAACTCACGCACACACGAAAAAACGCACGCACGCACGAAAAAAACACACACGCACGAAAAAAACTCACGCAATGTTCAGCTCAAAACGGCGTGTTGCGCTGCGTCCAGTTTGGACAGTCCAATAGAAAATAAAGAAGTGGAATTGATTTTATCGCTGACGCTGCAGTTAGGACACGGTGTCAGAGGAGCCACGTCAGTTGGTGCTAACTTGTTCCGGTTCTTCTACCTTGGAACCGGTTATTCTGCCTTGGAACCGGTTGTTCTGGTCCAGGAACCGGTTCTTCTGGTCCAGGAACCGGTTCTTCTGCCTTGGAACCGGTTCTTCTGCCTTGGAACCGGTTCTTCTGGCCCAGGAACTGGTTCTTCTGCCTTGGAACCGGTTCTTCTGCCTTGGAACCGGTTCTTCTGGCCCAGGAACCAGTTCTTTGTCAGTGGAAACAGAAACTCAGGAACCGGTTTGGTGGAAAGCGGAACCTGAGACGACGGTTTGGTCAGATGGAACTTTACACAGGAATAAATGGGAATAAATGGGAATGGTTTGGACTTTTGTGGCTAATTTACTTCCACAAACAAGATTATGAAACTTTTGTTTGGTCATGACTAGATTTAAAAATGATATTTGACTTTATTATAGACTAATCTCTCATCTCTGAAGGCAAAACACCGGCTCCTGCAGTGTGGGAGTGAGGGGGGGCAGGGTAAATCTGTCCGTTTTAATCAAAGTTCTCCCCCCCGAGCAAATCAAAGTTCCTGGTTGGAACCTGCAGTTAAAGTTCCTGTCCGTTCCCGTCAGTTCCCAAATATTCCCCGTTTAAATTCACCTGGAAGGTTTCCAACATTAAAAGATTCCCAGAACGCTGCACTTACTTCACAACCGACACGCACACAAAACACACACTTGTTTAGTTATTGGCTTGGGGAAACTGGCTGGTGTTGAACACTTAGGGTTTGCATATGTTTCTGCCCCGGTTGCACCTTAAGGTGCACCTTTGAGATTCACCTTTGAGGTTACACCTTTGAGATTCACCTTTGAGATGCACCTTTGAGATGCACCTTTGAGATGCACCTTTGAGATGAACCTTTGAGATGCACCTTTGAGATGCACCTTTGAGATGCACCTTTCCTTTGAGGTTACACCTTTGTGCACCGAGGGCGGCGAGTCCCAGAGGTCCGTAGATCCTCAGGAGCTTTGGAAGAGCTTTGGTAAAGGAGGTAAAACTGGAACAGGTCTGTCCTGCTGTTCAACCGCAGACAAGACACTTGTAAACCTGGTTAGTGAAGACGGTTTGGGGTCTGGGGACCCCCTGGGGGGACGGGGGACCCCCTGGGGGGTCGGGGGACCACCTGGGGGGACGGGGGACCACCTGGGGGTGGTAAAACCATCATGGTCCACCAGGATCCTCCCAGTCCAAGACTTTCTTTGAACCAGGAACATTAAGGATCACCTTTAGTTAAAAAGCCGGAGAGTTGGGGGAACAAGGATCTCCGAGCGAACGTTAGTGAGTTAGACGACCGGTGGATGTAGGGCTGTGCGATTAATCGACTTTAAATCTAAATCGGATTTATTAATCAAGACGATGTTAAAAAAAGGAACATCTGAAAATGGATGTTCCTTTTTTGCAGCTGCGTTACAGACAGAGCTCGTCTAGTCGTCTCTGTTTGGTCAAGAAAATGGTAAATGTTGTCACTTTACTAAACTCAAGGAGGATTTACAGGATCTTTCAATTGCACTTCATTCCCAATAGGGACATTTGTTTGATATTTTTCTTTAAAAATAAAGATAAAATATTTGAAACAATTTATTCCATTGTCTTTTGTGGTTTTACCAAAAAAATCGAAATCGAAAATCGGGTTTTCAGAGAAAAAAAATCGGGATTTTATTTTTGTCCAAAATCGCCCAGCCCTAGGTGGTGGTGTAGACGACCCCCCCAACGGGGGACTAGAACCCAGACCAGACCCCCCCTGGGACCTGGACCCCCCTGGGACCTGGACCCCCCCTGGGACCTGGACCCCCCTGGGACCTGGACCCCCCTGGGACCTGGACCCCCCTGGGACCTGGACCCCCCTGGGACCTGGACCCCCCTGGGACCTCAGACCACCACGGTGTGCCGTCTCCAGGCTCTGGTCTTGTCCCGCGGGTCCTGGTTGGATCTCCTGAGGACGACGGGGGCGGATCCAGATCCAGATCCAGATCCAGGTCCAGGTCCAGGTCCAGGGGACCCGGGCCCCAGAGCGGATCCCTGAGGAACTCCTCCGGGCCGACCCGGGACCGGGACCCTGACGACCTCCACCTGGTCCGTCTCCCACCGTCCCGGGTCCTGGTCCAGGTCCAGGTCCAGGTCCAGGTTCATGGACGTGGCCCGGGTCCTCCCGGCCCTGGTCCTGCGGTAGCGGACCGGGGTCTGGGTCCAGTTCTGGGTCCAGTTCCGGGTCCCCAGGGCCTGGTACAGGTTGGGCGGCCGGCTGGGGGAGATCCAGAAGGGAACGGGGGGTCTGGTTCTGGTTCTGGTCTGGTTCTGGTGGGACGGGGGGTCTGAGGCCGGCGCTGGTCTGGAGTAGAAACTGTTGGGACGGAGTGGCCGGGCCGGCGTGGTAGCCGGCGGTTCGGTTCCCCTCCGCGGGTCGTTCCCCGGGTCGTTCCCCGGGTGGTGCCCCGGTTCTCCTGGTTTAGGAAAGGTTCCTTCTCCCGGTATCGGCTCCTCCTTCCCCCCTTGGTCTCCGTCTTCTTCTCTTTCTCCTCCTTCTCCTTCTTCTTCTTCTCCTCCGAGGTTGGAGGTCTTGACGGGCTCGTGGTCCGAGTCCCCGTCGGCGCCGCCGGCCGCCGGGCCCACCAGGGGTTTCTTGCGTTTGCGGGTCACGGCAGAGAAAAGGGACCGGGGCAGGAAGTCTCGGGCCGTCAGGTCTTTCCTGGAACCGGAAGAAACCTGGACACGGAGAAACCGGTAAGTTCTGGGTCAAAGGTCAGAGTTCTGGGTCAAATTTCTGGGTCGTGGACTGGTCTGAGGTCAGAAATGGAGGTTGAACTGGTTCCTACCTTGGATTTAACTGAACCGCTGGTGGTGGAATCTGAAACAGAAGAAGAAGAAGGTTAGAGACCAGTCTCCTTAACGAAGGTTAGAGACGAGTCTCCTTAACGAAGGTTAGAGACCAGTCTCCTTAACGAAGGTTAGAGACGAGTCTCCTTAACGAAGGTTAGAGACCAGTCTCCTTAACGAAGGTTAGAGACGAGTCTCCTTAACGAAGTTAGAGACCAGTCTCCTTAACGAAGGGAGAAGGTCGTCACGTTGGGAGGGAACCGGCTTCCACTGAGCAGAACCGGTCGGTACCGGTCGGTACCGGTCGGTACCGGTCGGTACCAGTCGGTACGGTAAAGTACAGCAGATAAGTGAAACAATACTTCACTTTGGTAAAGAAGCAGAACATTTGGCACAGATTCTCTCCGACGTCTAACTCTTTAGGAAAAAGGCGCGGACGCTCAAAATCTAAGATGTCCACCCAAAAATGTGCTTTTCCCTTTATAACTCGAAATGCCTTGGTTTTAAGCCCCATAAATAAATTAAAGTTGAATATAAAGTTGGGTATTGTGGACATTTTGGTACCAAGTACAGGTCTGTATCCAATACAGTTCTTGAGATACAGCATATAGAAACTTGTATATACACGGAAAAGTGAGAATTTTGTAAGATTGATTGTTGTTACGAGAGTATGGATTTATGAAAATGTTACTCTCATAACCTGATAGTTTGCACAAGGACTCCAAAATAATCCAAACACTAATCCAAATAATCCGCAGATTTAACTAAGGCAGACAAAGCAGCGCACTGGTCCAGGTTGAGGGTTGAAACAAAGGCCGCACCTTTTTCCAAAAGAATAGCCCTTAGAGAATATCTGTGCCAAATGTCATGCTTCTTTACCAATGTGAAGTATTGTTCCACTAATCTGTTGTACTAGTACTATAACAACAATCAATCTTATAAAATCCTCACTTTTCCAGGTTTATACAAGTTTCTATATGCTGTATCTCAAGAACTGTATTGGATACAGACATGTACCTGGTACCAAAATGTCCACAATACCCAACTTTATATTCAACTTTAATATATTTATGAATATAAATCTAGCAACACGGGAACATAGAGGACAAATCTACCAACACTGGAACGGTGAGGATTATTAGCTTCAGCTTCAGAGCAGTGATGGTGGGAACCAACACGGACGGTGAAACAGGTAAACACAAACACAGAAGAAGAAGAAGTTCCTACCGAAGAGGCCGGTCCAGCGACTGGGCTGGAAGGAGCAGGAAAAGAAGAAGACGGTTAAAGGCGGTTAAAGACGGTTAAAGGCGGTTAAAGACGGGTTAAAGACTGGTTAAAGACGGTTAAAGACGGTTAAAGGCGGTTAAAGATGGGTTAAAGATGGTTAAAGACGGGTTAAAGGCGGTTAAAGACGGGTTAAAGGCGGTTAAAGACGGTTAAAGGCGGTTAAAGACGGTTAAAGACGGTTAAAGACGGGTTAAAGACGGTTAAAGACGGTTAAAGACGGTTAAAGACGGTTAAAGACGGTTAAAGGCGGTTAAAGATGGGTTAAAGACGGTTAAAGACGGGTTAAAGACGGTTAAAGACGGTTAAAGACGGTTAAAGACGGTTAAAGGCGGTTAAAGACGGTTAAAGACGGTTAAAGACGATTAAAGACGGTTAAAGACGATTAAAGACGGTTAAAGATGGTTAAAGGCGGTTAAAGACGGTTAAAGACGGTTAAAGACGGTTAAAGACGGTTAAAGACGGTTAAAGACGGTTAAAGACGGTTAAAGACGGGTTAAAGACGGTTAAAGACGGTTAAAGACGGTTAAAGACGGTTAAAGACGGTTAAAGGCGGTTAAAGATGGGTTAAAGACGGTTAAAGACGGGTTAAAGACGGTTAAAGACGGTTAAAGACGGTTAAAGACGGTTAAAGGCGGTTAAAGACGGTTAAAGACGGTTAAAGACGATTAAAGACGGTTAAAGACGGTTAAAGACGGGTTAAAGACGGTTAAAGGCGGTTAAAGACGGGTTAAAGGTATAGTCTGTGATCATATTCAAAAACATTTATTGTTCTACTGGGTGAAATGTTCCGTCCATCCTGAGAGTAGCCAGTGAATAATGAAAAACATCCGACCTCTCTGACAGCTTTAATCCTGTAAAAACTCTGACCAATCTGTTTTTTGCAGTCCGAATGAAACGGATTGGTCAGAGGACCAGAGGCAATTTTGACTTTTTTCTCCACATTTCGACTTTTTTCTAGAAATTTTGACTTTTTTCTCAACATTTCGACTTTTTTCTAGAAATTTTGACTTTTTTCTCAACATTTCGACTTTTTTCTCGAAATTTTGACTTTGTTCTCAAAATTTTGACTTTTTTCTCGAAGTTTTTGACTTTTTTCTCGAAATTTTGACTTTTTTCTCAAAACTTCGATTTTTTTCTCGACATTTAGACTTTTTTCTCTAAATTTTGACTTTGTTCTCGAAATTTTGACTTTTTTCTCAAAATTTTGACTTTGTTCTCGAAATTTTGACTTTTTTCTCAAAATTTTGACTTTTTTCTCAACATTTTGACTTTTTTCTCGAAAAGGTTTTCCCACCTGAGGTCTCCCCCGGCATGCCGGGCCGGCCGATGTTGGACAGGAGGTGGTCGATGTTTGGAACCGGCAGGACGTCGTGTTTCTGCTCCAGCGCCTGCAGAGGAGGAAAAACGGTTCAGGGAGGTTTAATCACCTCTGACGGAGGTTTATCACCTCTGACGGAGGTTTCTCCATCTCTGACGGAGGTTTCTCCACTTCTGACGGAGGTTTCTTACCTTCTGCTTGTTGTCCAGTTGTCCGTCACTGAAGAACCAGTCGCACTGTTGGAGCAGAGACACGGAGGTGGAGGTTAGTGGTGGAGCTTCGTAACAGTCCTCGGGGGAACCAGAGGAACCAGAGGAACCAGAGTTCTTCTTACGTGCAGGATCAGCGTCTCCACGATCTTGTAGCGGTCCGGCATGTGCGTCACCATGTCGGTCATGTTGTCCTCCGAGGTTCTGACCAGGGTGGGACCGAAGACCAGGGCCAGGTTCCTGGGCTCCATCTGGGGGGAGAAGTTCCTGGTCAGATCTGAGAACCACCGAGCTGCTACCGCTAAGCTAACGGGTTCTGGTTCTGCAGTAAACCTGCACTCTGAGAGCAGAGAGCTCTGCCAGGAACATAAGGCACCACGGTAACCAGAACAGGTTGGGGTAACCACGGTAACCAGAACTTAGAGGTACCTTGTTCTTCTCCGAGTAATAAATACATTTTCACTTGACTTGAAATTTAGAGAAAAAAGTTGAAAATTTGAGAAAAAAGTTGAAATTTTGATGAAAAAGGTGAAATTTTGGGAAAAAACTGGAAACGCACGCACGCAAAAATAAACGCCCGCACGACCGCCCGCACGAAAAAATGCACGCACGCACGCAAAAATAAACGCCCGCACGAAAAAACGCACGAACGCACAAAAAAACGCATGAACGCACGCAAAACGAACGCATGCACGCAAAAACATACGTTTGCACGCAAAAACGCACAAACGCATGAAAAAAGCACGAAAAAACGCACGAACGCACGCAAAAATAAACGCCTGCACGCCCGCCCGCACGAAAAAATGCACAAAAATAAACGCCCGTCCGCACGCCTGCACGAAAAAACGCACGCAAAAACGCTCGAACGCACGAAAAACGCACGCAAAACGAACGCATGCACGCAAAAACGCACGAAAAAAAGCACGAAAAAACGCACGGACGCACGCAAAACGAATGCATGCACGAAAAAAGGCACGAAAAAACGCACGCAAAAACGCATGAAAAAACGCACGCACACACGCAAAAATAAACGCCCGCACGACCGCCCGCACGAAAAAACCCACGCACGCAAAAATAAACTCCTGCACGCCCGCACGAAAAAACGCACGCACGCACGCAAAAACGCACAAGCACACAAAAAAACGCACGAACGCACGCAAAACAAACGTATGCACGCACGAACGCATGAAAAAAGCACGAAAAAACGCACGCACGCAAAAATAAACGCCCGCCCGCACGAAAAAACGCACAAACGCACGAAAAAAGCCACGCAAAACGCACGAACGCACGCAAAAATAAACGCCTGCACGCCCGCCCGCACGAAAGAACGCACGCACGCAAAAATAAACACCCGTCCGCACGCCCGCACGGAAAAACGCACGCAAAAACGCTTGAACGCACGAAAAAACGCACGCAAAACGAACGTATGCACGCACGAACGCAAAAACGCACAAGCACACAAAAAAACGCACGAACGCACGCAAAACAAACGTATGCACGCACGAACGCATGAAAAAAGCACGAAAAAACGCACGCACGCAAAAATAAACGCCCGCCCGCACGAAAAAACGCACAAACGCACGAAAAAAGCCACGCAAAACGCACGAACGCACGCAAAAATAAACGCCTGCACGCCCGCCCGCACGAAAGAACGCACGCACGCAAAAATAAACACCCGTCCGCACGCCCGCACGGAAAAACGCACGCAAAAACGCTTGAACGCACGAAAAAACGCACGCAAAACGAACGCATGCACGCAAAAACGCACAAAAAAAGCACGAAAAAACGCACGGACGCACGCAAAACGCACGCAAAAACGCACGAACACACGCAAAACGAATGCATGCACGCAAAAACGCACGAAAAAAGGCACAAAAAAAGGCACGCACGCACAAATAAACGCTTGCACGACCGCACGAAAAAACGCACGCACGCACGCAAAAACACACAAAAAAACGCACGAACGCACGCAAAACGAATGCATGCACGCAAAAACGCACGAAAAAACGCACGAAAAAACGCACGCAAAACGCACGCAAAAACGCACACAAAAACGCACGAACGCACGCAAAACGAATGCATGCACGCAAAATCGCACGAAAAAAGGCACGCACGCACGCAAAAATAAACTCCCGCACGCCCGCACGAAAAAACGCACAAACGCAAGTAAAAAGCCACGCAAAACGAATGCATGCACGCAAAAACGCACGAAAAAAGGCACGAAAAAAGGCACGCACGCACGCAAAAATAAACTCCCGCACGGCCGCATGAAAAAACGCACGCAGGCACGCAAAAACGCACAAAACACAAAAAAACGCACCAACGCACGCAAAACGAACGCATGCACGCACAAACGCATGAAAAAAGCACAAAAAAACGCATGCACGCACGCAAAAATAAACGCCCGCACGAAAAGACGCACAAACGCAAGTAAAAAGCCACGCAAAACGAACGCATGCACGCAAAAACGCACGAAAAAAGGCACGAAAAAAAGCACGGACACACGCAAAACGCACGCAAAAACGCACGCAAAACAAATGCATGCCTGCAAAAACGCACGAAAAAAGGCACGCAAAACAAACGCAGAACGGGTTGGGGTCGCCACGGTAACCAGAACGGGATGGGGTCACCACCACGGTAACCAGAACGGGTTGGGGTCGTCACGGTAACCAGAACGGGTCTGGTCACCACGGTAACCAGAACTTAGAGGTACCTTGTTCTTCTCGGAGTGGTCCGCCACCTTCTTCAGGTGGGTCACCAGGAACCGGAGGGTGTGGTAGTAGTGGTCCGGCAGGTCCTGGAGCTGGGGGGACAAGAACCAGAGAACCGGACTGAGAACCAGAGAACCAGAGAACTGGACTGAGAACCAGAGAACCAGAGAACTGGACTGAGAACCAGAGAACTGGACTGAGAACCGGAGAACCAGAGAACTGGACTGAGAACCAGAGAACTGGACTGAGAACCAGAAAACTGGACTGAGAACCAGAGAACCAGATAACTGGACTGAGAACCAGAGAGGAGGAGGACCAGGAGGACGGGGAGGAAGAGGAAGAGGAGGAGGAGGAGGAGGAGGACGAGGAGGAGGAGGAGGAGGAGGACAAGTGAGACGAGTTGGAGAGTTGGAGAGTTCCTATAGTTAGTAAGTATAGTAAGTTCCTCACCAGCTTCTTCATGGTCTTCAGTCGATCCTCAGAATCTTCTATCCGGTTGGCATTGATGAAGTCGTTGTACTTTTCTGTGGAGGAGGAGAAACGTGAGAAATCTGTCTGTCTGTCCGTCCATCTATCTATCAGATCATGATCATGTGACCATGTGATCAATATCCCCCCCACCATCATGTGATCAATATTCCCCCTCCACCATCATGTGATCATGTGGTCATGTGATCAATACCCCCCCACCTACCGTCGGTGAAGATCATCATGTGATCATGTGATCATGTGATCAATAATGTGATCAATAATGTGATCAATAATGTGATCAATATTCCACCTACCGTCGGTGAAGAGCATCATGTGATCAATAATGTGATCAATAATGTGATCAATAATGTGATCAATACTCCACCTACCGTCGGTGAAGAGCACCATGTGATCATGTGATCATGTGATCAATAATGTGATCAATACCTACCGTCGGTGAAGATCATCATGTGATCATGTGATCATGTGATCAATAATGTGATCAATAATGTGATCAATACCTACCGTCGGTAAAGATCATCATGTGATCATGTGATCAATACTGTGATCAATACTGTGATCAATAATGTGATCAATACTCCACCTACCGTCGGTGAAGAGCATCATGTGATCAATACTGTGATCAATACCTACCGTCGGTGAAGAGCGGCTCCGGCAGCTTCCTGAAGAAAGACTTGAGGAGACTGCTGATCACGTTCAGGTCCTGCCAGCGCTGGAGAATCAATCAATCAATACACCAATCAATACATCAATCAATACATCAATCAATACATCCATCAATACATCAATCAATACATCAATCAATACACCAATCAATACATCAATCAATACACCAATTAATACATCAATCAATCAATCAATCAATCAATCAGAGGTCAGAGGTCATGGGGGTTAGTTAGATATAACTGGTATAATGAGCATATTCCCCTGTCCGTAGTATATTATTATTATACCACAGTTATCAATCAATACATCAATACATCAATCCATCAATCAATCAATCAATCAATCAGAGAGGTCAGAGTTCATGGGGGGGTATAGGGGGGGTTAGAGGTTTTCAGGGGGGGGTCCAGACCTCTTCAGCCTGGCTCAGATCCAGTCCCCGGTCCAGGTTGTCCTGCAGGTTGGGGTTAGGGTTAGGGTTAGGGGGGCAGGTATAGGGGGTATCTGGGGTCCAGACCTCCTGGGGGGGATAGGGGGTATTAAGGGGGTATCTAGGGTCCAGACCTCCTGGGGGGGTTAGGGGGGTATTAGGGGGTTAGGGGGGTGTTAAGGGGGGATAGGGGGGTATTAAGGGGGTATCTGGGGTCCAGACCTCCTGGGGGGGATAGGGGGGTATTAAGGGGGTTAGGGGGGTATAGGGGGGTCCAGACCTCCTGGGGGGGTTAGGGGGGTATTAAGGGGGTATCTGGGGTCCAGACCTCCTGGGGGGGATAGGGGGGTATTAAGGGGGTTAGGGGGGTATAGGGGGGTCCAGACCTCCTGGGGGGGTTAGGGGGGTATTAAGGGGGTATCTGGGGTCCAGACCTCCTGGGGGGGATAGGGGGGTATTAAGGGGGTTAGGGGGGTATAGGGGGGTCCAGACCTCCTGGGGGGGTTAGGGGGGTATTAAGGGGGTATCTGGGGTCCAGACCTCCTGGGGGGGATAGGGGGGTATTAAGGGGGTTAGGGGGGTATAGGGGGGTCCAGACCTCCTGGGGGGGTTAGGGGGGTATTAAGGGGGTATCTGGGGTCCAGACCTCCTGGGGGGGATAGGGGGGTATTAAGGGGGTTAGGGGGGTATAGGGGGGTCCAGACCTCCTGGGGGGGATAGGGGGGGTATTAGGGGGTTAGGGGGGTATTAGGGGGGTATCTGGGGTCCAGACCTCCTGGGGGGGTTAGGGGGGTATAGGGGGGTATGTGGGGTCCAGACCTCCTGAGGGGGTTAGGGGGGTATAGGGGGGTCCAGACCTCCTGGGGGGGTTAGGGGGGTATTAAGGGGGTATCTGGGGTCCAGACCTCCTGGGGGGGATAGGGGGGTATTAAGGGGGTTCTGGGGTCCAGACCTCCTGGGGGGGATAGGGGGGGATAGGGGGGTTAGGGGTATCAGGGGGGGGTCCAGACCTCCTCAGCCTGGCTCAGATCCAGTCCCCGGTCCAGGTGCTCCTGCAGGTTGGGGTTAGGGTTGTTAGGGGGGTATCTGGGGTCCAGACCTCCTGGGGGGGATAGGGGGGGGGGCTAGGGGGGCATTAAGGGGGTATTAAGGGGGTCTAGGGGGGTATTAGGACAGACCTCCTGGGGGGGATAGGGGGGGGGGCTAGGGGGGCATTAAGGGGGTATTAAGGGGGTCTAGGGGGGTATTAGGACAGACCTCCTGGGGGGGATAGGGGGGGGGGCTAGGGGGGCATTAAGGGGGTATTAAGGGGGTCTAGGGGGGTATTAGGACAGACCTCCTGGGGGGGATAGGGGGGGGCTAGGGGGGCATTAAGGGGGTATTAAGGGGGTCTAGGGGGGTATTAGGACAGACCTCCTGGGGGGGATAGGGGGGGGGGGACTAGGGGGGCATTAAGGGGGTCTAGGGGGTATTAGGACAGACCTTCTCAGCCTGGCTCAGGTCCAGTCCCCGGTCCAGGTGGTCCTGCAGGTTGGGGTTAGGGGGGTAGGTATAGGGGGTATCTTGGGTCCAGACCTCCTGGGGGGGATAGGGGGGGGGGGGTATTAAGGGGGTATAGGGGGGTCCAGACCTCCTCAGCCTGGCTCAGATCCAGTCCCCGGTCCAGGTGGTCCTGCAGGTTGGACACCATGGCGTTGTTACCGGGAACCCTGTAGACCCCGGTGTAGTCCAGACCCAGGTCCTCCACCACCCGGCAGCACATCTCCACCACCAGGGGGACCATCTGGAACCAGAACCAGAACCAGGACCAGGTCAGAACCAGGACCAGAACCAGGACCAGGACCAGAACCTCAGAACCCGAACCAGGTCAGTCACTCAACTTCCTGTCTGGATATTCAACTTCCTGTCTGGATATTCAACTTCCTGTCTGAATCTCAACACAGGAGTCCCCCAGGGCTGGTCCTGGTCCCCCCCTTGAGCTCACCTTGTGATTGACAGCTTGTGATTGACAGCTCACCCTGTGATTGACAGCTCACCCTGTGATTGACAGCTCACCTTGTGATTGACAGCTCACCCTGTGATTGACAGCTCACCCTGTGATTGACAGCTCACCTTGTGATTGACAGCTCACCCTGTGATTGACAGCTCACCTTGTGATTGACAGCTCACATTGTGATTGACAGCTCACCTTGTGATTGACAGCTCACCCTGTGATTGACAGCTCACCTTGTGATTGACAGCTCACCCTGTGATTGACAGCTCACCCTGTGACTGACAGCTCACCTTGCGATTGACAGCTCACCTTGTGATTGACAGCTCACCCTGTGATTGACAGCTCACCTTGTGATTGACAGCTCACCCTGTGACTGACAGCTCACCTTGTGATTGACAGCTCACCCTGTGATTGACAGCTCACCCTGTGATTGACAGCTCACCTTGTGATTGACAGCTCACCTTGTGATTGACAGCTCACCTAGTGATTGACAGCTCACCTAGTGATTGACAGCTCACATTGTGATTGACAGCTCACCCTGTGATTGACAGCTCACCTTGTGATTGACAGCTCACCTTGTGATTGACAGCTCACCTAGTGATTGACAGCTTATGATTGACAGCTCACCTAGTGATTGACATCTCACCTTGTGATTGACATCTCACCTTGTGATTGACAGCTCACCTTGTGATTGACAGCAGGCTGACAGTCCTCCAGTCGGACCCCGAAGGCCTTGGGACCCGAGTCCTGGTTTTTCCTGGTCCTGGTCTTCATGAGGTTGATCCCCCAGAGGGCCCTGATGTCGTCTAGGAGACCGAGACACGGGGACGGGTTAGACCTGGACCAGGACCTGGACCAGGTCCTGGCCCAGGTCCTGGTCCAGGGTGGGGGTAGAGACCTGGTCCAGGTCCAGGACCAGGACCAGGACCTGGACCTGGACCTGGACCTGGTCCAGGTCTCTAACTCTGGACCAGGACCTGGACCTGGACCAGGTCCAGGTCCTGGTCCTGGACCTGGACCTGGACCAGGTCCAGGACCAGGACCAGGACCTGGACCTGGACCAGGACCTGGACCAGGACCAGGACCAGGTCTCTAACTCTGGACCAGGACCAGGACCAGGACCTGGACCTGGACCAGGTCTCTAACTCTGGACCAGGACCTGGACATGGACCAGGACCAGGTCTCTAACTCTGGACCAGGACCTGGACCTGGACCTGGTCTCTACCCCCCACCCTGACAGGAACAGGTACTCACCGGATCTGGACCCCCGGGTCTGGCAGGTGTTGTCGGTCTTGGCCAGCAGGAAGGGGGGCACCATACGGTGGACTTTGGGGGACGAGTCCGGCTTGGAACCTGTTAGACTGGAGAACAAGACAGGGTTAGGAAACTGGGGGACCTGGAGGACCCCCAGGACCTGCAGGACCTCCAGGACCTGAATACGCTCATTATACCACAGCTGTGATATAATGAGCGTATACCACAGCCTGGTGGATGTATTGCATTTTTGCCATTTTCCATCACGAGAGATAGCGTTTAGCTCAACGGTTGAGCAGCGACTCATGAAAACCTTCCCCTGAACAGTGACGCAGGTTCGATTCCAGTCGCAACATATGTTTCCCTCCACTTCCTACGAGTCTGTCTTTCACTGAATCTATGAAATAAAGTCGCTAAAGAGAGATAGACGGACAGACGGACAGACGGAAAGATTGATTGATTGATCTCACCTGTGTTTCCTGTAGTCGTTCAGCTTCTTGTTGATCAGCGCCTGCCTGGAGAATCCCATCTCCTGCAGGGAGAGGAGGTTAGCGGTTAGCGGTGGCTACACCTGCCCAGGTAACAGGTAAACTAGCTAACAGGTAACGTAGCTAAAGGGTAACCTAGCTACCGGACCCAGACCTGGGTGCTGGATCTCGGTGCCGGTCCTGGTTCTCACCTCGGTGTCGGTCTTGCCGGTCTCCCGGACCACCCGGATCCAGGCCAGCATGTCGTCGCGGTCCTCGGCCTGCAGCAGGTACTCGCAGAAGTCCTGCGTGGTTAGCCGCAGCGCGTGTTTCCTGCGCGTGCCGCTGTAGGCGATGTCCACCAGGCAGCCGCGCAGGCTGATGGGCGGGGCGTCGTCCTGGAGCCCCGCCCCCGGGGCGGGCCCCGGCCCCGTGCCAGCCCCCGCCAGCGCCGCCTCACGCTTGTCCTTGTACAGGAACAGCGAATGGGAGCGCAGCACCGAGTAGCAGCGCTTCCAGGGACGCATGCCGCCGCCCACTTTCTGCAACGGAGGAGCGCACCAGATCCAGGTCAGGGTTTAGGTTTTATTAGTTTTAGTCTTCTCCTTTTTTTGTTTTTTCTTTTTTTAACTGGTTAAAAACTGGTTTAATCCGGTTTAAATCGGTTAAAAACTGGTTTATATTGGTTTAAACTAGTTTAAACTGGTTAAAACGGGTTTAAACTGGTCTAAACAGGTTTAAACCCGTTTAAACTGGTTTACACTGGTTTAAACTGGTTAAGGACTGGTTTAAACTGGATCAAGACTGGTTTAAATCGGTTAAAAACTGGTTTACACTGGTTTAAACTGGTTTAACTGGTTAAAAACTGGTTTAAACCGGGTCCCCGGGCCCCCTCGGCCCCACCGTTCCCCCCCAGGCCCCACCTTGCCCTTCTCCGTCAGGATCTGCTTCAGGTGCAGCCATCCTTCCTTCCTCATGTCTATATATTATATTAATATTATTAGTGCCACGGCTTCCAGCCAGAGGCACGACTCCTCCAAAGCTATGGAATAGCAAGGAGGAGGAATGCCTCTGGCAAAGCCAGAGGCACTAATGTTATTCTGCGGGTTTATTATTATTTTTCAACTTATTCATTTTCCGGACAGATTTCGGTTCGCTACTCCTCCTACAGCTTTGAGAAAACGCGAAAAGTAAAAACGTAGAAACGTGCGACTTAATCGGGAATCGTGTGCTATGACTTTTATAAGCAATTGGCATGCACGTTTTTGCGTAACGTGCATAAACGTGCGCACTAAAACCCATCCGGAATGCATTGGGAGAACTTTGGGGCCTCACCACTCGCACACCGTTACTCGAAAAATGTGGATTTTCAGAGCGATGGCACAAATAGTTTTTGCACGAAGTGCAAAAACATTTGCAAATTTCCAAACTAATGGGGAACTCATTTCCCCATGTATTTCTATGGCGCCATTCAAAGCGGATGGGAGAAAAAAAGACAAAATTCACCTTTTTTCTGAGTCACGTATCTTTCTCATACTTGCACGTAGAAATGTCATTCAAACTTCAAAACGGAGGAAAACTTCTCTTCTCTCTCCACAACTGAAACAGTTTTTTCCTAAAATGTACACTTTTCAAGATATGAGCGCTAAAGCGAGGACTGGAAATCACTTTTTTGTCAAATCTAGAGGGAGGTTCTAATTGTTTAGAGTGAGGAAACATTCAAAAAATGAACATAATTTTTATTTGTAACACGAGCTCACGGCCAAACCGTAAAAGCTAGAAAGATAATTTTTGGTCAGAATGTAGACATAGATGTTGAGATTCAAATAATGTGACTTTGACAGGCGTGGTGTGTACAAAATTTTAACGGGGGGGGGGGGGGGGGCAACAGACACGCCAATTCCTGCCACGGTCTCCATTGACTGCAATGTAAAAAAAAGTTTTCTTCAAAAAAATCTCACTTTGTTTTCAAACTGCCGTTACTAACACATTTTAAGGAATATCTGAATAAAAATAAGATTGACAGAATCTGCTGCTTAGCGATTCCGTTAGCGGTTCCGTTAGTGGTCCCGTTAGCTCTTCCGTTAGTGGTTCTGTTAGCCTATTACCTATTTTCTGTAATAACTTTTGAATGGTTTGACATAGAGAGTCATGGGTGGTGTCATTGGACTCGGTATTGAGTCCTTCACCTTTATTGCTTGTAAAATGTACACAAATGTGCAGCAGCCCGCCGTGGCACTCTCGAAATTTCTGCGAGGAAATTGTCTAGTTATTATTATTATACCGGCCCCCACTGGTCCCACCTTGCCCTTCTCCGTCAGGATCTGCTTCAGGTGCAGCCACCCTTCCTTCCTCACGTCGCTGAAACTGATGGATCCCAGATCGGAGGTGGAGCGGCGCTTGGACCGGTTCTCCTCCTGGACCCGGGCCTCCTCCTGGGCCCGCAGACTCTCCAGGGACTGAAACAGAGACCAGGGGGTCAGGGGGGGTCAGGGACCGGGTCTGGACCGGGTCTGGACCGGGTCTGGACTAGTCCTGGACCGGGTCAGGGACCGGGTCTAACTCAGGTCTAACTCACCCCATCAGTGAAAAAGCTCTTCACCCTCTTCGGTAGTTTCCTGTGGAGCAGAAGGATCAACGTTAGTAGATTCAGGTCACCATAGCAACCAGTTTAAAACGTTTAAAATCTGGTTTGAACCAGTCTAAATGGGTTTAAACCCCTTTACCCTGGTTTATATTGGTTAAGAACTGGTTTAAACTGGAGCAAAACTGGTTTAAACCAGTTTAAATCGGTTAAAAACTGGTTTAAACCAGTTTAAATCGGTTAAAAACTGGTTTAAACCAGTTTACACAGGTTTCAACTGGTTTAAACTGGTTAAGAACTGGTTTAAACTGGAGCAAGACTGGTTTAAACCAGTTTAAATCGGTTAAAAACTGGTTTAAACCAGTGCAAACTGGTTTACACTGGTTTAAACTGGTTTAAAACTGGTTTAAACCGGTTAAAAACTGGTTTAAACTGGTCCAAACGGGTTTAAACCAGTTTACACAGGTTTCAACTGGTTTAAACTGGTTAAGAACTAGTTTAAACTGGATCAAAACTGGTTTAAACCGGTTTAAACCGGTTTAAAAACTGGTTTAAACTGGTTTAAACCAGTTTAAATCGGTTAAAAAACTGGTTTAAACTGGTTAAGAACTAGTTTAAACTGGATAAAAACTGGTTTAAACCGGTTTAAACTGGTTAAAAAGTGATTTGAACCGGTCTAAATGGGTTTAAACCCATTTACACAGGTTTAAACTGGTTAAGAACTGGTTTAAACTGGATCAAAACAGGTTAAACCCGGTTTAAACCGGTTCAAAAGCTGCTTTTTAACACCACCAACACCGTCTGGTGGTGTTCAGGTAACCATAGCAACAGTAGGGGGGGAGTAAGAACTGGACTCACGAGAAGACCCGTCCCTCGTCCCTGAAGGTGTTCAGTCCTTCGTCGCAGGACTTGGACCTCTCGGTGGTGACGGCCAGCAGGTAGGAGGACCGCCGGGACTTGATGCTGCCTGGGGGGACAAGAGCATCAGTACTGACCCGGGACCTGGACCTGGACCAGGACCCTAGACCCAGGTCTAGGGTCCAGGTCTAGGTAGGAGGACCGCCGGCCCTTGATGCTGCCTGGGGGGGAGAGAGGGTGAGGACCAGGACCTGGACCAGGACCCTTGTGAAGCCTCTGGATGGTTAAGGGGGGGTTAGGTTCTGGTTAGGTTCTGGTTCTGGGGGTTAGTTGGACTCACTGCAGTCCTGGGAACGAAGTCGGACAAACGGGGACACGGACACGGAGGGGGACACAAGGACGGAGGTCTGGACCCGGGACCCGTCAGAACCGGGGCCGTCAGAACCGTCAGAACCATCAGAACCATCAGAACCGTCAGAACCAGGGCTGCCGGGGTCGTCTGGGTCGGGAGGTTTAGGTGGACAAAACAAGACAGGATCAGTTACTCAGATGGAGGTTCTGGACTAAACCGGTCTGGAGCAGCTGGACTGGAGGCAGGAACCCTCAGTCCGGTTCTTCTTCCAGCTCTCGGCGAAGGCGGACGCTTTTCTGCTCCTCTCCCTTATCTATCTGCCCTGCTGCTGCTTTTGTTTGTCTCGTCTTCAGAGTCTCTCCTTTTCACTCCTCCCAAACTCTACAATCATGGAATTGATTAACTGGTCTCTCAGCACAATCAGAAGTCAGGGGGTAAGGGAGCCCTCCTGCTCCGATGGGAGGTTTTTTACTGGATACACAATGGATTCCTGGAAACATTGGAAACCGTTGTGTTTGGTGATTCTGTCTGTCGAGGACGTTGAAGATGCTTCATAATTGGATTTATGATAGCAGGATTTCTCCTGATCGGAGGAGGGGGATTCCTGGTCTACCGACAAACGCGTAAGTCGTCGACAGCTGTTCTGGCTCTTTCAGAGCTGCTGGACGTGGCTGAAGGATCAAGCAAGGTGATCAACACTCAGACTTTAACGCTGGGGGAGCAAAGCCGTAAGCTGGATGTGATTCTTGAACAGAATCGCAGGCTGGCGGCGTCTTTGAGCTCATTGGTAAGATGGAGAAGACCCTGGAGAAGTTGGAAGCTCGGCTTGGCGGGAATTGATCACAAATTCATCTGATTGGAGTCGCCATTGATGAACCAGAGACTGAAGGCAGACGGTAATTACTGAGTCTGTCTGTTTTCAATATAATTGTTGATTCTATAATCTGGCCTTGACAGAGCAGCCTGGCAGGTTAGTCCAGTCACAATCTCCCTGGTGGAATGTAAACAAGGTGACTCTGCCCCCACTAACCCTCCCCTCTCAGGAACACCATCTATTAGCTATGCTATTAGCTGTACTAGTAGCCGCTGCTTCACCTGGATCTATCGTCACACCACTGGTCCTACCTGGACCAGGAGTCACGCAGGAAATCCACCGCCCCTGAACCCACCACCCCTGAACCCACCACCCCTGAACCCACCGCTCCTGCATCAATCATCGGTTGCCATGGCAACAACGCTGTGATGATGCTAATGCTAATGCTTCATCTGTTAAAGCAGCAACAAACGGTCCAGGACTCAGTCACAGATGTAAACTAGGTGATGCAGCTCAATGGTTCCCGGTTTGAGCCCGGACCTGCTGAACTGGGCCATGTGACCGATGACGGACCAAAGTCGGACCTGAGACGTTTCTGCCTCCAGAGTCGAGCTGTTTCCAGACCTGAACCTCCATCTGATTCCAAACACAACACCACTTTAAAAACACACAACATGAAACAGTGGTAGAGACGAATGGTTTCACATCGTTGTTTAAAACCGGTTTAAACTGGTTTAAAAATGTTTTTAACTGGTTTAAACCGGTTTCAACTGGGTTAAACTAAAATTGTGAATCTGGTATTTTAACTGGGAGTGATAGGAAGAGATATAGCAACCTAGGCAAGAGATTCATCTTGATCACATCAATTTGTGAACTGAAGTCTAATACTAATTTTGACCACTTTGCTACATCCCTTTGTATTTTATCATTTATATGATTATAGTTTAGCTCGTAAATTTTGTCAAATTCCTTGGTTATTTTAACTCCTAGATATTTTATTGACTTAGTGTTCCAATTTAAGTTATATTGCTTCTTGATTTCATTACTTGGTTTATAATTAAATGTCAATACCTGAGTTTTCGATATATTCAATTTGTAGCCTGACATCAATCCGTATTCTTCCATAGTCAAACAAGCAAACAAGCCTATCCTGTGTTCTTCTTTTGCCATCGTGATTCCCGTCAATTCTTCATCTTGTCTTATTATTTGAGCGAGCGGCTCTAAGAAAATCGCAAAGAGGGCGGGGCTAGCACAACAACCTTGGCGAGTCCCTCTGTACAATTTAAAGGCGTCCGTCAGATGTCCATTTATCCTAATTCTAGCTGATGGGTCAGTATACAATGCCTTTATGCATTTAATGAATTTGTCATTGAATCCCATTCTCTCTAATACTTTATACAAGAAGGCCCAGGTGACCCTATCAAAAGCTTTTTCCGCATCGAAGCTGATCAGAGCAGCGCTTATATTGTGTTTATTTATATGTTCTGTAATATGGAGGGTTCGTCTGATATTGTCCTGCATTTGTTGTCCTTTTATAAAGCCTGTCTGATCTTCATGTATCAAGTCAGGCAGGTAGTGTTCCAGTCGTTTTGTAATGATAGATGTAAATATTTTATAATCCACGTTCAAAACTGATATTGGGCGATATGACTCACAGTACTCTTTATTTTTCCCTTCTTTAGGGATAACCGATATCAACGCATCCTTCCAGGAGGGGGGAGTTATAGCTTTTTCAAGCGTCCAGTTAAAAGACTCCAATAGTACTGGGGCGATCAGGTTTAAACTGGTTTAAAGCTGTTTTAAACTGGTTTAAAGCTGTTTTCAACTGGTTTAAACCGGTTTAAAGCTAGTTTAAACTGGTTTAAAGCTGTTTTCAACTGGTTTAAACCGGTTTAAAGCTTTTTTAAACTGGTTGAAACTGGTTTATAGCTTGTTTAACTGACCTATGAAGGGGATGGAGGACAGCGAGTCCAAGGCGTGCTGCGCTAGGCTGCCGTTAGCCCGGCGGACGGGTCCTGGTCCTGGTCCAGGGACCGGCGAGGGGGCCCCCGACGAGGGCGGGGACCCCCCCGGCGTGGCGTAGTGGGAGTGCCGGAGCGCCTGCACGGGGGTCCGCCGGCCCGCGGGGGGTTTCTGCCTCAGGACGACCTCCGAGGCCCCGGGGGGGCCCGGGGCCGGGTCCTGGTCCTGGTCCCGGTCCCCTGGTCCCAGGACCCCCCCCGCCCCGTCGGCCCAGTCCAGCTGGGGGCCGCTGTAGCCGGGTTCCCGGAAGGAGCTGGCCTGCTGCAGGAGCGGCCCGGCCTTGCGGGAGAAGCCCTGGTACCCCGGCAGCTCCGGGTCCTTCCCCCGCCGGGTCTGGGGCTCCGCCACCTGCCGGCCGGTCTGGGGGCCGGTCTGGGGCCCGGGGGGGCCGGTCTGGGGGTTCTGGTCCATATGTGGCCCCTGCGGGCGGTGCGGGGCCACCAGGGCCGACGCCTTGGCCAGCGCCTCCACCGACCGCCCGTAGTTGTGCTCGTACTCGGCGTAGGCGGCTAGCAGGCCCTCGGAGCAGGTCCTGGTCCCCGGGTCTGGACCCGGGGCCGGCTCGGCCCCCCAGTACGAGTCGTGTGCCGCCGCCGCGGCGGCTGCCTGGTGGTGTCGCAGCAGCGCTTCCCTCCGCCGCTGCTCTGCAGACGAGGCCACGCGGCGGCCGAGGCCCAGCGCTAGCTCCGCTAGCCGGTCCTGGGGGGGCCCCGGGGGCCCGGCCTCGGCCTGGCTGTAGTACCAGTCCGCCAGCGCCTGCTGGCAGCTGGCCGAGCGCAGGCCGCCCCGCCGCGGCGGCGGCAGCGTCGCCGAGGAGATGGCGGCGTTGTGGTTAGCGAAGT
>NW_026906417.1:0-25000 GCF_033807715.1 Cololabis saira | reverse complement strand
TGAAAGTTTGAACGATGTCTCTAGGATAAAGTCCGGCCGAGCAATAAGCGTCTGAATTTTCGCCTTTTTTTTTGCTTTTTGGCATCTAGCGTTGCCACGGTAACACTTTTGACTGAAAAAAGTAATCCACATTAAGGCACGATGGAGACGCATCCAACGATATATGCCATGCATGGGTGCACGTTCCGGTTCGGGCAGCATTAACAGATTGTTTACTCACATGGTCCCCCATACAAATGCATTGGTTTTTGTTGCCATGGTAACAAGCCCCATAGGATAGAATGGGACAATTTGGCTTCAATATCTCAAAAGCTGTAAACGACAGCGTAATGAGACCTCAGTATGTTGTAGTCCACATCAAGCTGAGTCTTTTAACGTTGGAACCAAGTCTCTACGAAACCGCGTTGCCGCTCAACAAGCATCCGAAGTTCCGTTAGCATCAAAATGAACAATGTGGAATATCTCAAAAACCATAATAGCAAGCATGACGAGACTAAAATATGTTGCAGTACAAAGCGTTCCGGGTTTGTCAATGTTGTAATGATGTCTGTACGATAAACCGTTGCCTAGCAACAAGCGTCCAAAATAAAAGTGATTTTTTTTTTAAATTGAAAGTTAAATATCGCAAAAACCGTTATAACTAGCATGATGAAGTTTTATGGTCCTTTAGTGACTATCGGGCCGAGTGTTTGAAAGTTTGAACTATGTCTCTAGGATAAAGTCCGGCCGAGCAATAAGCGTCTGAATTTTTGCCTTTTTTTGGCTTTTTGGCATCTAGCGTTGCCACGGTAACACTTTTGACTGAAAAAAGTAATGCCCATCGAGGCACGATGGAGACGCATCCAACGATATATGCCATGCATGGGTGCACATTGCGGTCCGAGCAGTATTAACAGATTGTTTATTCACATGCTCTCCCATACAAATGCATAGGTTTTTGTTGCCATGGTAACAAGCCCCATAGGATAGAATGGGACAATTTGGCTTTAATATCTCAAAAGCTGTAAACGAGAGCGTAATGAGACCTCAGTATGTTGTAGTCCACATCACCCTGAGTCTTTTAACGTTGGAACAAAGTCTCTGCGATACTGCGTTGCCGCGCAATAAGCATCCGAAGTTCCGTTAGCATCAAAATGAACAATGTGGAATATCTCAAAAACCGTAATAGCAAGCATGACGAGACTAAAATATGTTGCAGTACAAAGCGTCCCGGGTTTGTCAATGTTGTAATGATGTCTGTACGATAAACCGTTGCCTAGCAACAAGCGTCCAAAATAAAAGTGATTTTTTTTTTAAATTGAAAGTTAAATATCGCAAAAACCGTAATAAGTAGCATGATGAAGTTTGATGGTCCTTTAGTGACTATCGGGCCGAGTGTTTGAAAGTTTGAACGATGTCGCTACGATAAAGTTCGGCCGAGCAATAAGCGCGGGAATTTTCTCCTTTTTTTTTGCTTTTTGGCAACTAGCGTTGCCACGGTAACCCCTATTACGGAGAAAAGTAATGCCCATCGAGGCATGATGGAGACGCATCCAACGATGTATGCCATGCATGGGTGCACGTTGTGGTTCGGGCCGCATTAACGGACGAAAAAAAGTGCGGAATAAGAATAATAATAATAAAATATCTCAAAAACCGTAATAGCAAGCATGACGAGACTAAAATATGTTGCAGTACAAAGCGTCCCGGGTTGGTCAATGTTGTAATGATGTCTGTACGATAAACCGTTGCCTAGCAACAAGCGTCCAAAATAAAAGTGATTTTCTTTTTAAATTGAAAGTTAAATATCGCAAAAACCGTAATAACTAGAATGATGAAGTTGTATGGTCCTTTAAAGACTATCGGGCCGAGTGTTTCAAAGTTTGAACGATGTCTCTACGATAAAGTTCGGCCGAGCAATAAGCGCGGGAATTTTCGCCTTTTTTTTTGCTTTTTAGCAACTAGCGTTGCCATGGTAACCCCTATTACTGAGAAAAGTAATACCCATCGAATCACGATGGAGACGCATCCAACGATGTATGCCATGCATGGGTGCACGTTGCGGTTCGGGCCGTATTAACGGACGAAAAAAAGTGCGGAATAATAAGAATAACTAGAAAATTTCACGAAATTTTGATATGGGCATGCCCTACCGCCCATTCGTCCCCTCTCGCCGCTTTGGTTTGGGGCTGTAGTGGTTGTGTTTAGGGTGGTTCTATGTCAGTTTGAGGTGTTTTTACGCTTGTATTTCATTCATTCCTGTGCTCCCAATAGTTATTAATGGGGCGCGCTTTTTGGCATCTAGCGTGGCCACGGTAACGCTTTTGACTGAGAATAGTGATGCCCATTGAGGCAAGATGGAGACGCATCTAACGATGTATGCCATGCATGAGTGCACATTCCGGTTCAGGCTACGTTAACGGATAGGTTTTTTTTTTCACCGTGGTACAAAACCCCATCCGAATGAATGGGGCCATTTGGCCTGGATTTTGACATAAAATTTCCTTAAATCCCAGCTTCATGAAATTTGAGTATGTTGAAGTCCACAGCGTGCCGAGTCAGGGGACATTTGTACGATGTGTCTACGATAACCTGTTGCCTAGCAACAAGCGTCCAAAGTCAAACAGAAATTAAAAAAAAAATGAAAGGTCAATATCGCGAAAACTGTAGTAATTAGCATAATGAGGTTGTAGGGTCCGTTAGTGCCAATCGGGCCGAGTGTTTGAAAGTTTCAACAATGTCTCTACGATAAAGTTCGGCCGAGCAATAAGCGTCCGAATTTTCACCTTTTTTTTTGCTTTTTGGCGTCTAGCGTTGCCACGGTAACACTTTTTACTGAGAAAAGTAATGCCCATCGAGGAACGATGGAGACGCATCCAACGATGTATGCCATGTATGGGTGCATGTTCCGGTTCAGGCTATGTTAACGGATAGGTTTTGTTTTCACCATGGCAAAAAACTCCATCCGAATGAATGGGGCCATGTGGCCTGGATTTTGACATAAAATTTCCTTAAATCCCAGCTTCATGAAATTTGAGTATGTTGAAGTCCACAGCGTGCCGAGTCGGGAAACATTTGTATGATGTCTCTACGATAACCTGTTGCCTAGCAACAAGCGTCCAAAGTCAAACGGAAAAAAAAAAAAAAATGAAAGGTCAATATCACAAAAACTGTAATACTTGGCATAATAAGGTTGTACGTTCGGTTAGGGACAATCGGGCTGAATGTTTGAAAGTTTGAACGATGTCTCTATGATAAAGTTCGGCCGAGCAATAAGCGCGGGAATTTTCCCCTTTTTTTTTGCTTTTTGGCATCTAGCGTTGCCACGGTAACCCCTATTACGGAGAAAAGTAATGCCCATCGAGGCATGATGGAGACGCATCCAACGATGTATGCCATGCATGGGTGCACGTTGCGGTTCGGGCCGTATTAACGGACGAAAAAAAGTGCGGAATAAGAATAATAATAAGAAAAGGGAAACCTTTTCTAGATACTAATATATCGCCTTCATTTTCATGTTTTTCCTCGTTTTTCCGGCCGTGTTTTAGTTTTTTGGGATTTTTTTTTTCCACATCAGTGCGGGGTCATGCTTTACACCCGCTGGTGCGCAGTGGGACCTTTGCGACTTTAGCATGTTAGCGAAACGCTAGCAACATTGCCTTTTGGGCCATTCTGGACGATTGCAATATGGTCATGCCACTACTTGGCATGCCCATAATAACTAGAAAATTTCATGAAATTTTGATATGGGCATGCCCTACCGCCCATTCGACCCCTCTTGCTGCTTTGGTTTGGGGCTGTAGTGGTTGTGTTTGGGGTGGTTCTATGTCAGTTTGAGGTGTTTACGGTTGTATTGCATTCATTCCTGTGCTCCCAATAGTTAAAAATGGGGCGCGCTTTTTGGCGTCTAGCGCCCCCCACTGGGACACTTTTGACTGAAAAAAGTAATGCCCATCGAGGCAACATGGAGACGCATCTAACGATGTATGCCATGCATGGGTGCACGTTGCGGTTCAGGCTACATGATAGACAATGACAATGGATAGGTTTTTTTTTCACCGTGGTAAAAAATCCCATCCGAATGAATGGGGCCATTTGGCCTGGATTTTGACATAAAATTTCCTTAAATCCCAGCTTCATGAAATTTGAATATGTGGACGGCCACAGCGTGCCGAGTCGGGGAACATTTGTACGATGTCTCTACGATAATCTGTCGCCTAGCAACAAGCGTCCAAAGTCAAATGGAAATTTAAAAAAAAAATGAAAGGTCAATATCGCAAAAATTTTAATAATTGGCATAATGAGCTTGTACGGCCCGTTAGTGCCAATCGGGCCGAGTGTTTGAAAGTTTGAACGATGTCTCTACGATAAAGTTCGACCGAGCAATAAGCGTCTGAATTTTTGCCTTTTTTTTTGCTTTATGGCATCTAGCGTTGCCACGGTAACACTTTTGACTGAGAAAAGTAATGCCCATCGAGGCACGATGGAGACGCATCCAACGATATATGCCATGCATGGGTGCACTTTCCGGTTCGGGCAGCATTAACAGATTGTTTATTCACATGGTCCCCCATACAAATGCATTGGTTTTTGTTGCCATGGTAACAAGCCCCATAGGATAGAATGGGACAATTTGGCTTTAATATCTCAAAAGCTGTAAACGACAGCGTAATGAGACCTCAGTATGTTGTAGTCCACATGAAGCTGAGTCTTTTAACGTTGGAACCAAGTCTCTGCGATACCGCGTTGCCGCGCAACAAGCATCCGAAGTTCCGTTAGCATCAAAATGAACAATGTGGAATATCTCAAAAACCGTAATAGCAAGCATGACGAGACTAAAATATGTTGCAGTACAAAGCGTCCCGGGTTGGTCAATGTTGTAATGATGTCTGTACGATAAACCGTTGCCTAGCAACAAGCGTCCAAAATAAAAGTGATTTTTTTTTTAAATTGAAAGTTAAATATCGCAAAAACCGTAATAACTAGCATGATGAAGTTGTATGGTCCTTTAAAGACTATCGGGCCGAGTGTTTCAAAGTTTGAACGATGTCTCTACGATAAAGTTCGGCCGAGCAATAAGCGCGGGAATTTTCGCCTTTTTTTTTGCTTTTTGGCATCTAGCGTTGCCACGGTAACCCCTATTACTGAGAAAAGTAATACCCATTGAATCACGATGGAGACGCATCCAACGATGTATGCCATGCATGGCTGCACGTTGCGGTTCGGGCCGTATTAACGGACGAAAAAAGAGTGCGGAATAATAATAATAATAACTAGAAAATTTAATGAAATTTTGATATGGGCATGCCCTACGGCCCATTCGACCCCTCTCGCTGCTTTGGTTTAGGGCTGTAGTGGTTGTGTTCGGGGTGGTTCTATGTCAGTTTGAGGTGTTTACAGTTGTATTGCATTCATTCCTGTGCTCCCAATAGTTATTAAAGGCGTGCGCTTTTTGGCGTCTAGCACCCCCCCACGGTGACACTTTTGACTGAAAAAAGTAATGCCCATCGAGGCAACATGGAGACGCATCTAACGATGTATGCCATGCATGGGTGCACGTTGCGGTTCAGGCTACATTAATGGATAGGTTTTTGTTTCACCGTGGTAAAAAAACCCATCCGAATGAATGGGGCCATTTGGCATGGATTTTGACATAAAATTTCCTTAAATAACAGCTTCATGAAATTTGAATATGTTGAAGTCCACAGCGTGCCGAGTCGGGGAACATTTGTGGGATGTCTCTATGATAATCTGTTGCCTAGCAACAAGCGTCCAAAGTCAAACGGAAATAAAAAAAAAAATGAAAGGTCATTATCGCAAAAAGTGTAATAATTGGCATAATGAGCTTGTACGGTGCGTTAGTGCCAATCGGGCCGAGTGTTTGAAAGTTTGAACGATGTCTCTACGATAGAGTCTGGCCGAGCAATAAACGTTCGAATTTTTGCCTTTTTTTTTGCTTTTTGGCATCTAGCGTTGCCACGGTAACACTTTTGACTGAGAAAAGTAAAGCCCATCGAGGCACGATCAAGACGCATCCAACGATGTATGCCATGCATGGGTGCACGTTCCATTAACAGATGTTTTATTCACATGCTCCCCCATACAAATGCATAGGTTTTTGTTGCCATGGTAACAAGCTCCATAGGATAGAATGGGACAATTAGGCTTCAATATCTCAAAAGCTGTAAACGACAGCGTAATGAGACCTTAGTATGTTGTAATCCACAGCAACCCGAGTCTTTTAACGTTAAATTAAAGTCTCTACGATATCGTGTTGCCACGCAACAGGCGTCCGAAATTCCGTTAGCATCAAAATTTGCAAAGTGGAATACCTCAAAAACCATAATAGCAAGCTTGACGAGACTAAAATATGTTGCAGTACAAAGCGTCCCGGGTTTGTCAATGTTGTAATGATGTCTGTACGATAAACCGTTGCCTAGCAACAAACGTCCAAAATAAAAGGGATTTTTTTTTTAAATTGAAAGTTAAATATCGCAAAAACCGTAATAACTAGAATGATGAAGTTGTATGGTCCTTTAAAGACTATCGGGCCGAGTGTTTCAAAGTTTGAACGATGTCTCTACGATAAAGTTCGGCCAAGCAATAAGCGCGGGAATTTTCGCCTTTTTTTTTGCTTTTTGGCAACTAGCGTTGCCACGGTAACCCCTATTACTGAGAAAAGTAATAGCCATCGAATCACGATGGAGACACATCCAACGATGTATGCCATGCATGGGTGCACGTTGCGGTTCGGGCCGTATTAACGGACGAAAAAAAGTGCGGAATAAAAATAATAAAAAAAGGGAAACCTTTTCTGTATACCATTATATCGCCTTCATTTTCATGTTTTTCCTCATTTTTTCGGGCGTGTTTTATTTTTTGGGGATTTTTTTTTTCCACATCAGAGCGGGGTCATGCTGTACACCCGCTGGTGTGACGTGGGACTTTTGCGACTTTAGCTCGTTAGCAAAATGCTAGCAACATTGCCCTTTGGGCCATTCTGACCGATTGCAATATGGTCATGCCATTACTTGGCATGCCCATAATAATAAAAAAAGGGAAACCTTTCTAGATACTAATTTAACGCCTTCATTTTTCAGGTTTTCTCGGCCGTGTTTCTTTTTTTGGGGATTTTTTTTTTCCACAACAGAGCGGGGTCATGCTTTACACCCGCTGGTGCGCAGTGGGACCTTTGCAACTTTAGCATGTTAGCGAAACGCTAGCAACATTGCCTTTTGGGCCATTCTGGACGATTGCAATATGGTCATGCCACTACTTGGCATGCCCATAATAATAACTAGAAAATTTCACGAAATTTTGACATGGGCATGCCCTACGGCCCATTCGACCCCTCCAGCTGCTTTGGTTTAGGGCTGTAGTGGTTGTGTTCGGGGTGGTTCTATGTCAGTTTGAGGTGTTTACAGTTGTATTGCATTCATTCCTGTGCTCCCAATAGTTATTAAAGGTGTGCGCTTTTTGGCGTCTAGCGCCCCCCACGGTGACACTTTTGACTGAAAAAAGTAATGCCCATCGAGGCAACATGGAGACGCATCTAACGATGTATGCCATGCATGGGTGCACGTTGCGGTTCAGGCTACATTAATGGATAGGTTTTTGTTTCACCGTGGTAAAAAAATCCCATCCGAATGAATGGGGCCATTTGGCATGGATTTTGACATAAAATTTCCTTAAATCCCAGCTTCATGAAATTTGAATATGTTGACGGCCACAGCGTGCCGAGTCGGGGAACATTTGTACGATGTCTCTACGATAATCTGTCGCCTAGCAACAAGCGTCCAAAGTCAAATGGAAATTTAAAAAAAAAATGAAAGGTCAATATCGCAAAAATTTTAATAATTGGCATAATGAGCTTGTACGGCCCGTTAGTGCCAATCGGGCCGAGTGTTTGAAAGTTTGAACGATGTCTCTACGATAAAGTTCGACCGAGCAATAAGCGTCTGAATTTTTGCCTTTTTTTTTGCTTTATGGCATCTAGCGTTGCCACGGTAACACTTTTGACTGAGAAAAGTAATGCCCATCGAGGCACGATGGAGACGCATCCAACGATATATGCCATGCATGGGTGCACATTCCGGTTCGGGCAGCATTAACAGATTGTTTATTCACATGGTCCCCCATACAAATGCATTGGTTTTTGTTGCCATGGTAACAAGCCCCATAGGATAGAATGGGACAATTTGGCTTTAATATCTCAAAAGCTGTAAACGACAGCGTAATGAGACCTCAGTATGTTGTAGTCCACATCAACCTGAGTCTTTTAACGTTGGAACCAAGTCTCTGCGATACCGCGTTGCCGCGCAACAAGCATCCGAAGTTCCGTTAGCATCAAAATGAACAATGTGGAATATCTCAAAAACCGTAATAGCAAGCATGACGAGACTAAAATATGTTGCAGTACAAAGCGTCCCGGGTTGGTCAATGTTGTAATGATGTCTGTACGATAAACCGTTGCCTAGCAACAAGCGTCCAAAATAAAAGTGATTTTTTTTTTAAATTGAAAGTTAAATATCGCAAAAACCGTAATAACTAGAATGATGAAGTTGTATGGTCCTTTAAAGACTATCGGGCCGAGTGTTTCAAAGTTTGAACGATGTCTCTACGATAAAGTTCGGCCGAGCAATAAGCGCGGGAATTTTCGCCTTTTTTTTTGCTTTTTAGCAACTAGCGTTGCCATGGTAACCCCTATTACTGAGAAAAGTAATGCCCATCGAATCACGATGGAGACGCATCCAACGATGTATGCCATGCATGGGTGCACGTTGCGGTTCGGGCCGTATTAATGGACGAAAAAAAGTGCGGAATAATAAGAATAACTAGAAAATTTCTGGAAATTTTGATATGGGCATGCCCTACCGCCCATTCGAGCCCTCTCGCTGCTCTGGTTTGGGGCTGCAGTGTTTGTGTTCGGGGCGGTTTTATGTCAGTTTGAGGTGTTTACGGTTGTATTTCATTCATTCCTGTGCTCCCAATAGCTATTAATGGGGCGCGCTTTTTGCCGTCTAGCGTCCCCACGGTAACGCTTTTGACTGAGAAAAGCAATGCCCATCGAGGCACGATGGAGACGCATCCAACGATGTATGCCATGCATGGGTGCACGTTCCGGTTCAGGCTACGTTAACGGATAGGTTTTTTTTCCACCATGGTTTAAAAAAACCCATCCGAATGAATGGGGCCATTTGGCATGGATTTTACATTAAACTTTCCTTAAATCACAGCTTCATGAAATTTTAATACGTTGAAGGTCACAGCGTGCCGAGTCAGGGAACATTTGTATGATGTCTCTACGATAATCTGTTGCCTAGCAACAAGCGTCCAAAGTCAAACGGAAATTTAAAAAAAAATGAAAGGTCAATATCACAAAAACTTTAAAAAATGGCATAATGAGGTTCTAGGCTCCGTTAGTGCCAATCGGGCCGAGTGTTTGAAAGTTTGAACGATGTCTCTACGATAAAGTTCGGCCGAGCAATAAGCGTGGGAATTTTCGCCTTTTTTTTTGCTTTTTGGCAACTAGCGTTGCCACGGTAACACTTTTGACTGAGAAAAGTAATGCCCATTGAGGCACGATGGAGACGCATCCAACGATATATGCCATGCATGGGTGTACATTGCGGTCCGAGCAGCATTAACAGATTGTTTATTCACATGGTCCCCCATACAAATGCATAGGTTTTTGTTGCCATGGTAACAAGCCCCATAGGATAGAATGGGACAACAGCGTAATGAGACCTCAGTATGTTGTAGTCCACATCAAGCTGAGTCTTTTAACGTTGGAACCAAGTCTCTACGATACTGCGTTGCCGCGCAACAAGCATCCGAAGTTCCGTTAGCATCAAAATGAGAAGAGTGAAATATCTCAAAAACCGTAATAGCTAGCGTGACGAGACTAAAATATGTTGCAGTACAAAGCGTCCCGGGTTGGTCAATGTTGTAATGATGTCTGTACGATAAACCGTTGCCTAGCAACAAGCGTCCAAAATAAAAGTGATTTTTTTTTTTTATTGAAAGTTAAATATCGCAAAAACCGTAATAACTAGCATGATGAAGTTGTATGGTCCTTTAAAGACTATCGGGCCGAGTGTTTCAAAGTTTGAACGATGTCGTTACGATAAAGTTCGGCCGAGCAATAAGCGCGGGAATTTTCGCCTTTTTTTTTGCTTTTTGGCAACTAGCGTTGCCACGGTAACCCCTATTACTGAGAAAAGTAATACCCATCGAATCACGATGGAGACGCATCCAACGATGTGTGCCATGCATGGGTGCACGTTGCGGTTCGGGCCGTATTAACGGACGAAAAAAAGTGCGGAATAATAAGAATAATAATAACTAGAAAATTTCTGGAAATTTTGATATGGGCATGCCCTACCGCCCATTCGAGCCCTCTCGCTGCTTTGGTTTGGGGCTGCAGTGTTTGTGTTCGGGGCGGTTTTATGTCAGTTTGAGGTGTTTACGGTTGTATTTCATTCATTCCTGTGCTCCCAATAGCTATTAATGGGGCGCGCTTTTTGCCGTCTAGCGTCCCCACGGTAACGCTTTTGACTGAGAAAAGCAATGGCCATCGAGGCACGATGGAGACGCATCCAACGATGTATGCCATGCATGGGTGCACGTTCCGGTTCAGGCTACGTTAACGGATAGTTTTTTTTTCCACCATGGTTTTAAAAAACCCATCCGAATGAATGGGGCCATTTGGCATGGATTTTACATTAAACTTTCCTTAAATCACAGCTTCATGAAATTTTAATACGTTGAAGGTCACAGCGTGCCGAGTCAGGGAACATTTGTATGATGTCTCTACGATAATCTGTTGCCTAGCAACAAGCGTCCAAAGTCAAACGGAAATTAAAAAAAAAATGAAAGGTCAATATCACAAAAACTTAAAAAAATGGCATAATGAGGTTCTAGGCTCCGTTAGTGCCAATCGGGCCGAGTGTTTGAAAGTTTGAACTATGTCTCTACGATAAAGTCCGGCCGAGCAATAAGCGTCTGAATTTTCGCCTTTTTTTTGGCTTTTTGGCATCTAGCGTTGCCACGGTAGCACTTTTGACTGAAAAAAGTAATGCCCATCGAGGCACGATGGAGACGCATCCAACGATATATGCCATGCATGGGTGCACATTGCGGTCCGAGCAGTATTAACAGATTGTTTATTCACATGCTCTCCCATACAAATGCATAGGTTTTTGTTGCCATGGTAACAAGCCCCATAGGATAGAATGGGACAATTTGGCTTTAATATCTCAAAAGCTGTAAACGACAGCGTAATGAGACCTCAGTATGTTGTAGTCCACATCAACCTGAGTCTTTTAACGTTGGAACAAAGTCTCTGCGATACCGCGTTGTCGCGCAACAAGCATCCGAAGTTCCGTTAGCATCAAAATGAACAATGTGGAATATCTCAAAAACCGTAATAGCAAGCATGACGAGACTAAAATATGTTGCAGTACAAAGCGTCCCGGGTTTGTCAATGTTGTAATGATGTCTGTACGATAAACCGTTGCCTAGCAACAAGCGTCCAAAATAAAATAGATTTTTTTTTTAAATTGAAAGTTAAATATCGCAAAAACCGTAATAAGTAGCATGATGAAGTTTTATGGTCCTTTAGTGACTATCGGGCCGAGTGTTTGAAAGTTTGAACGATGTCTCTACGATAAAGTTCGGCCGAGCAATAAGCGTGGGAATTTTCGCCTTTTTTTTGCTTTTTGGCAACTAGCGTTGCCACGGTAACCCCTATTACGGAGAAAAGTAATGCCCATCGAATCACGATGGAGACGCATCCAACGATGTATGCCATGCATCGGTGCACGTTGCGGTTCGGGCCGTATTAACGGACGAAAAAAAGTGCGGAATAAGAATAATAATAATAATAATAATAAAAATAAGAAAAGGGAAACCTTTTCTGGGTACTAATTTACGCCTTCATTTTCATGTTTTTCCTCATTTTTTCGGCCGTGTTTTACTTTTTGGGGATTTTTTTTTTCCACATCAGTGCGGGGTCATGCTGTACACCCGCTGGTGTGCAGTGGGACTTTTGCGACTTTAGCATGCTAGCAGCATTGCCCTTTGGGCCATTCTGGACGATTGCAATATGGTCATGCCACTACTTGGCATGCCCATAATAAGAAAAGGGAAACCTTTTCTAGATACTAATATATCGCCTTCATTTTCATGTTTTTCCTCATTTTTTCGGCCGTGTTTTACTTTTTGGGGATTTTTTTTTTCCACATCAGTGCGGGGTCATGCTGTACACCCGCTGGTGCGCAATGGGACTTTTGCGACTTTAGCATGCTAGCAGCATTGCCCTTTGGGCCATTCTGGACGATTGCAATATGGTCATGCCACTACTTGGCATGCCCATAATAACTAGAAAATTTCTGGAAATTTTGATATGGGCATGCCCTACCGTCCATTCGTCCCCTCTCGCTGCTTTGGTTTGGGGCTGTAGTGGTTGTGTTCGGGGTGGTTCTATGTCAGTTTGAGGTGTTTTTACGCTTGTATTTCATTCATTCCTGTGCTCCCAATAGTTATTAATGGGGCGCGCTTTTTGGCATTTAGCGTTGCCACGGTAACGCTTTTGACTGAGAATAGTAATGCCCATCGAGGCAAGATGGAGACGCATGTAACGATGTATGCCATGCATGAGTGCACGTTCCGGTTCAGGCTACGTTAACGGATAGGTTTTGTTTTTCACCATGGTACAAAACCCCATCCGAATGAATGGGGCCATTTGGCCTGGATTTTGACATAAAATTTCCTTAAATCCCAGCTTCATGAAATTTGAATATGTTGAAGTCCACAGCGTGCCGAGTCAGGGGACATTTGTACGATGTCTCTACGATAACCTGTTGCCTAGCAACAAGCGTCCAAATTCAAACAGAAATAAAAAAAAAATGAAAGGCCAATATCTCAAAAAACTGTAATAATTAGCATAATGAGGTTGTACGTAGCGTTAGGGACAATCGGGCCAAGTGTTTGAAAGTTTGAACGATGTCTCTACGATAAAGTTCGACCGAGCAATAAGCGTCTGAATTTTTGCCTTTTTTTTTGCTTTTTGGCATCTAGCGTTGCCACGGTAACACTTTTGACTGAGAAAAGTAATGCCCATCGAGGCACGATGGAGACGCATCCAACGATGTATGCCATGCATGGGTGCACGTTCTGGTTCGGGCAGCATTAACAGATTGTTTATTCACATGGTCCCCCATACAAATGCATTGGTTTTTGTTGCCATGGTAACAAGCCCCATAGGATAGAATGGGACAATTTGGCTTTAATATCTCAAAAGCTGTAAACGACAGCGTAATGAGACCTCAGTATGTTGTAGTCCACATGAAGCTGAGTCTTTTAACGTTGGAACCAAGTCTCTGCGTTACCGCGTTGCCGCGTAACAAGCATCCGAAGTTCCGTTAGCATCAAAATGAACAATGTGGAATATCTCAAAAACCGTAATAGCAAGCATGACGAGACTAAAATATGTTGCAGTACAAAGCGTCCCGGGTTGGTCAATGTTGTAATGATGTCTGTACGATAAACCGTTGCCTAGCAACAAGCGTCCAAAATAAAAGTGATTTTTTTTTTAAATTGAAAGTTAAATATCGCAAAAACCGTAATGACTAGCATGATGAAGTTGTATGGTCCTTTAAAGACTCTCGGGCCGAGTGTTTCAAAGTTTGAACGATGTCTCTACGATAAAGTTTGGCCGAGCAATAAGCGCGGGAATTTTCGCCTTTTTTTTTGCTTTTTGGCATCTAGCGTTGCCACGGTAACCCCTATTACTGAGAAAAGTAATACCCATCGAATCACGATGGAGACGCATCCAACGATGTTTGCCATGCATGGGTGCACGTTGCGGTTCGGGCCGTATTAACGGACAAAAAAAAGTGCGGAATAATAAGAATAATAACTAGAAAATTTCTGGAAATTTTGATATGGGCATGCCCTACTGCCCATTCGTCCCCTCTCGCCGCTTTGGTTTAGGGCTGTAGTGTTTGTGTTCGGGGCGGTTCTATGTCAGTTTGAGGTGTTTACGGTTGTATTGCATTCATTCCTGTGCTCCCAATAGCTATTAATGGGGCGCGCTTTTTGCCGTCTAGCGTCCCCACTGTAACGCTTTTGACTGAGAAAAGTAATGCCCATCGAGGCACGATGGAGAAGCATCTAACGGTGTATACCGTGCATGGGTGCACGTTCCGGTTCAGACTACGTTAACGGATAGGGTTTTTTTCCACCGTGGTAAAAAAAAACCATCCGAATGAATGGGGCCATTTGGCATGGATTTTACATTAAAGCTTCCTTAAATCACAGCTTCATGAAATTGGAATATGTTGAAGATCACAGCTTGCCGAGTCGGGGAACATTTGTATCATGTCTCTACGATAATCTGTTGCCTAGCAACAAGCATCCAAAGTCAAACGGAAATAAAAAAAAAAAAGAAAGGTCAATATCGCAAAAACTTTAAAAGTTGGCATAATGAGGTTCTAGGGTCCGTTAGTGCCAATCAGGCCGAGTGTTTGAAAGTTTGAACGATGTCTCTACGATAAAGTCCGGCCGAGCAATAAGCGTCTGAATTTTCGCCTTTTTTTTTGCTTTTTGGCATCTAGCGTTGCCACGGTAACACTTTTGACTGAGAAAAGTAATGCCCATTGAGGCACGATGGAGACGCATCCAACGATATATGCCATGCATGGGTGCACATTGCGGTCCGAGCAGCATTAGGTTTTTGTTGCCATGGTAACAAGCCCCATAGGATAGAATGGGACAATTTAGCTTCAATATCTCCAAAGCTGTAAACGACAGCGTAATGAGACCTCAGTATGGTGTAGTCCACATCAAGCTGAGTCTTTTAACGTTGGAACCAAGTCTCTACGATACTGTGTTGCCGCGCAACAAGCATCCGAAGTTCCGTTAGCATCAAAATGAGAAGAGTGAAATATCTCAAAAACCGTAATAGCTAGCATGACGAGACTAAAATATGTTACAGTACAAAGCGTCCCGGGTTGGTCAATGTTGTAATGATGTCTGTACGATAAACCGTTGCCTAGCAACAAGCGTCCAAAATAAAAGTGATTTTTTTTTTAAATTGAAAGTTAAATATCGCAAAAACCGTAATAAGTAGCATGATGAAGTTGTATGGTCCTTTAAAGACTATCGGGCCGAGTGTTTCAAAGTTTGAACGATGTCTCTACGATAAAGTTCGGCCGAGCAATAAGCGCGGGAATTTTCGCCTTTTTTTTTGCTTTTTGCCAACTAGCGTTGCCACGGTAACCCCTATTACTGAGAAAAGTAATGCCCATCGAATCACGATGGAGACGCATCCAACGATGTATGCCATGCATGGGTGCACGTTGCGGTTCGGGCCGTATTAACGGACGAAAAAAAGTGCGGAATAATAAGAATAATAATAATAAGAAAAGGGAAACCTTTTCTAGATACTAATATATCGCCTTCATTTTCATGTTTTTCCTCATTTTTTCGGGCGTGTTTTACATTTTGGGGATTTTTTTTTTCCACATCAGTGCGGGGTCATGCTGTACACCCGCTGGTGTGCAGTGGGACTTTTGCGACTTTAGCATGCTAGCAGCATTGCCCTTTGGGCCATTCTGGACGATTGCAATATGGTCATGCCACTACTTGGCATGCCCATAATAACTAGAAAATTTCATGAAATTTTGATATGGGCATGCCCTACCGCCCATTCGACCCCTCTTGCTGCTTTGGTTTGGGGCTGTAGTGGTTGTGTTTGGGGTGGTTCTATGTCAGTTTGAGGTGTTTACGGTTGTATTGCATTCATTCCTGTGCTCCCAATAGTTAAAAATGGGGCGCGCTTTTTGGCGTCTAGCGCCCCCCACTGGGACACTTTTGACTGAAAAAAGTAATGCCCATCGAGGCAACATGGAGACGCATCTAACGATGTATGCCATGCATGGGTGCACGTTGCGGTTCAGGCTACATGATAGACAATGACAATGGATAGGTTTTTTTTTCACCGTGGTAAAAAATCCCATCCGAATGAATGGGGCCATTTGGCCTGGATTTTGACATAAAATTTCCTTAAATCCCAGCTTCATGAAATTTGAATATGTGGACGGCCACAGCGTGCCGAGTCGGGGAACATTTGTACGATGTCTCTACGATAATCTGTCGCCTAGCAACAAGCGTCCAAAGTCAAATGGAAATTTAAAAAAAAAATGAAAAGTCAATATCGCAAAAATTTTAATAATTGGCATAATGAGCTTGTACGGCCCGTTAGTGCCAATCGGGCCGAGTGTTTGAAAGTTTGAACGATGTCTCTACGATAAAGTTCGACCGAGCAATAAGCGTCTGAATTTTTGCCTTTTTTTTTTGCTTTATGGCATCTAGCGTTGCCACGGTAACACTTTTGACTGAGAAAAGTAATGCCCATCGAGGCACGATGGAGACGCATCCAACGATATATGCCATGCATGGGTGCACTTTCCGGTTCGGGCAGCATTAACAGATTGTTTATTCACATGGTCCCCCATACAAATGCATTGGTTTTTGTTGCCATGGTAACAAGCCCCATAGGATAGAATGGGACAATTTGGCTTTAATATCTCAAAAGCTGTAAACGACAGCGTAATGAGACCTCAGTATGTTGTAGTCCACATGAAGCTGAGTCTTTTAACGTTGGAACCAAGTCTCTGCGATACCGCGTTGCCGCGCAACAAGCATCCGAAGTTCCGTTAGCATCAAAATGAACAATGTGGAATATCTCAAAAACCGTAATAGCAAGCATGACGAGACTAAAATATGTTGCAGTACAAAGCGTCCCGGGTTGGTCAATGTTGTAATGATGTCTGTACGATAAACCGTTGCCTAGCAACAAGCGTCCAAAATAAAAGTGATTTTTTTTTTAAATTGAAAGTTAAATATCGCAAAAACCGTAATAACTAGCATGATGAAGTTGTATGGTCCTTTAAAGACTATCGGGCCGAGTGTTTCAAAGTTTGAACGATGTCTCTACGATAAAGTTCGGCCGAGCAATAAGCGCGGGAATTTTCGTCTTTTTTTTTGCTTTTTGGCATCTAGCGTTGCCACGGTAACCCCTATTACTGAGAAAAGTAATACCCATCGAATCACGATGGAGACGCATCCAACGATGTATGCCATGCATGGCTGCACGTTGCGGTTCGGGCCGTATTAACGGACGAAAAAAGAGTGCGGAATAATAATAATAACTAGAAAATTTCATGAAATTTTGATATGGGCATGCCCTACCGCCCATTCGACCCCTCTCGCTGCTTTGGTTTGGGGCTCTAGTGTTTGTGTTCGGGGTGGTTCTATGTCAGTTTGAGGTGTTTACGGTTGTATTGCATTCATTCCTGTGCTCCCAATAGTTAAAAATGGGGCACGCTTTTTGGCGTCTAGCGCCCCCCACGGTGACACTTTTGACTGAAAAAAGTAATGCCCATCGAGGCAACATGGAGACGCATCTAACGATGTATGCCATGCATGGGTGCACGTTGCGGTTCAGGCTACATGATAGACAATGACAATGGATAATTTTTTTTTTCACCGTGGTAAAAAATCCCATCCGAATGAATGGGGCCATTTGGCATGGATTTTGACATAAAATTTCCTTAAATCCCAGCTTCATGAAATTTGAATATGTTGACGGCCACAGCGTGCCGAGTCGGGGAACATTTGTACGATGTCTCTACGATAATCTGTCGCCTAGCAACAAGCGTCCAAAGTCAAATGGAAATTTAAAAAAAAAATGAAAGGTCAATATCGCAAAAAATTTAATAATTGGCATAATGAGCTTGTACGGCCCGTTAGTGCCAATCGGGCCGAGTGTTTGAAAGTTTGAACGATGTCTCTACGATAAAGTTCGACCGAGCAATAAGCGTCTGAATTTTTGCCTTTTTTTTTGCTTTATGGCATCTAGCGTTGCCACGGTAACACTTTTGACTGAGAAAAGTAATGCCCATCGAGGCACGATGGAGACGCATCCAACGATATATGCCATGCATGGGTGCACATTCCGGTTCGGGCAGCATTAACAGATTGTTTATTCACATGGTCCCCCATACAAATGCATTGGTTTTTGTTGCCATGGTAACAAGCCCCATAGGATAGAATGGGACAATTTGGCTTTAATATCTCAAAAGCTGTAAACGACAGTGTAATGAGACCTCAGTATGTTGTAGTCCACATGAAGCTGAGTCTTTTAACGTTGGAACCAAGTCTCTGCGATACCGCGTTGCCGCGCAACAAGCATCCGAAGTTCCGTTAGCATCAAAATGAACAATGTGGAATATCTCAAAAACCGTAATAGCAAGCATGACGAGACTAAAATATGTTGCAGTACAAAGCGTCCCGGGTTGGTCAATGTTGTAATGATGTCTGTACGATAAACCGTTGCCTAGCAACAAGCGTCCAAAATAAAAGTGATTTTTTTTTTAAATTGAAAGTTAAATATCGCAAAAACCGTAATAACTAGCATGATGAAGTTGTATGGTCCTTTAAAGACTATCGGGCCGAGTGTTTCAAAGTTTGAACGATGTCTCTACGATAAAGTTCGGCCGAGCAATAAGCGCGGGAATTTTCGCCTTTTTTTTTGCTTTTTGGCATCTAGCGTTGCCACGGTAACCCCTATTACTGAGAAAAGTAATACCCATCGAATCACGATGGAGACGCATCCAACGATGTATGCCCTGCATGGGTGCACGTTGCGGTTCGGGCCGTATTAACGGACGAAAAAAGAGTGCGGAATAATAATAATAATAACTAGAAAATTTCAGGAAATTTTGATATGGGCATGCCCTACCGCCCATTCGTCCCCTCTCGCTGCTTTGGTTTGGGGCTGTAGTGGTTGTGTTTAGGGTGGTTCTATGTCAGTTTGAGGTGTTTTTACGCTTGTATTTCATTCATTCCTGTGCTCCCAATAGTTATTAATGGGGCGCGCTTTTTGGCATCTAGCGTTGCCACGGTAACGCTTTTGACTGAGAATAGTAATTCCCATCGAGGCAAGATGGAGACGCATCTAACGATGTATGCCGTGCATGGGTGCATGTTCCGGTTCAGGCTACGTTAACGGATAGGTTTTTTTTTTCACCGTGGTAAAAAACCCCATCCGAATGAATGGGGCCATTTGGCATGGATTTTGACATAAAATTTCCTTAAATCCCAGCTTCATGAAATTTGAATATGTTGAAGTCCACAGCGTGCCGAGTCAGGGGACATTTGTACGATGTCTCTACGATAACCTGTTGCCTAGCAACAAGCGTCCAAATTCAAACAGAAATTAAAAAAAAAAATGAAAGGCCAATATCTCAAAAAACTGTAATAATTAGCATAATGAGGTTGTACGTAGCGTTAGGGACAATCGGGCCGAGTGTTTGAAAGTTTGAACGATGTCTCTACGATAAAGTTCGACCGAGCAATAAGCGTCTGAATTTTCGCCTTTTTTTTTGCTTTTTGGCATCTAGCGTTGCCACGGTAACACTTTTGACTGAGAAAAGTAATGCCCATCGAGGCACGATGGAGACGCATCCAACGATGTATGCCATGCATGGGTGCACGTTCCGGTTCGGGCAGCATTAACAGATTGTTTATTCACATGGTCCCCCATACAAATGCATTGGTTTTTGTTGCCATGGTAACAAGCCCCATAGGATAGAATGGGACAATTTGGCTTTAATATCTCAAAAGCTGTAAACGACAGCGTAATGAGACCTCAGTATGTTGTAGTCCACATGAAGCTGAGTCTTTTAACGTTGGAACCAAGTCTCTGCGATACCGCGTTGCCGCGCAACAAGCATCCGAAGTTCCGTTAGCATCAAAATGAACAATGTGGAATATCTCAAAAACCGTAATAGCAAGCATGACGAGACTAAAATATGTTGCAGTACAAAGCGTCCCGGGTTGGTCAATGTTGTAATGATGTCTGTACGATAAACCGTTGCCTAGCAACAAGCGTCCAAAATAAAAGTGATTTTTTTTTTAAATTGAAAGTTAAATATCGCAAAAACCGTAATAACTAGCATGATGAAGTTGTATGGTCCTTTAAAGACTATCGGGCCGAGTGTTTCAAAGTTTGAACGATGTCTCTACGATAAAGTTCGGCCGAGCAATAAGCGCGGGAATTTTCGCCTTTTTTTTTGCTTTTTGGCATCTAGCGTTGCCACGGTAACCCCTATTACTGAGAAAAGTAATACCCATCGAATCACGATGGAGACGCATCCAACGATGTATGCCCTGCATGGGTGCACGTTGCGGTTCGGGCCGTATTAACGGACGAAAAAAGAGTGCGGAATAATAATAATAACTAGACAAAATTCCCGGGAAATTTTGAAGTGCCACGGACTACTGCCGGATGATCGCGGGGCTTATTTGCACCCATGAAGGTCAAGGACTCGATACAGATTCCAATGACACCACCCATGACTCTCTATGTCAAACCATTCAAAAGTTATTACAGAAAATATAGAACCGCTAACTGAACCGCTAACGGGATCGCTAACGGGACTGCTAACGGGACCGCTAACCGAGCCGCTAACGGGATCGCTAACCGAGCCGCTAACAACCGCTAACGGAACCGCTAACGGGACCGCTAATGGGATCGCTAACGGAACCGCTAACGGGACCGCTAACGGGATCGCTAACGGGATCGCTAACGGGATCGCTAACGGGATCGCTAACGGGATCGCTAACGGGATCGCTAACGGGACCGCTAACCGAGCCGCTAAGGGGATCGCTAACGGGACCGCTAACAACCGCTAACAGAACCGCTAACGGGACCGCTAACAGAACCGCTAACAGAACCGCTAACGGGATCGCTAACAACCGCTAGCGGAACCGCTAACGGGACCGCTAATGGGATTGCTAACGGGACCGCTAACGGGGTCGCTAACTGGACCGCTAACGGGATCGCTAACTGGACCGCTAACGGTACCGCTAACGGGATCGCTAACGGAATCGCTAACTGAACCGCTAACGGGACCGCTAACCGAGCCGCTAACGGGATTGCTAACCGAGCCGCTAATGGGATCGCTAACGGGACCGCTAACAACCGCTAGCGGAACCGCTAACGGGACCGCTAACGGGGTCGCTAACTGGACCGCTAACGGGATCGCTAACGGGACCGCTAACGGGACCGCTAACGGGACCGCTAACGGGATCGCTAACGGAATCGCTAACTGAACCGCTAACGGGACCGCTAACGGGATCGCTAACAACCGCTAGCGGAACCGCTAACGGGACCGCTAACGGGGTCGCTAACTGGACCGCTAACGGGATCGCTAACTGGACCGCTAACGGGACCGCTAACGGGACCGCTAACGGGACCGCTAACGGGATCGCTTACGGAATCGCTAACTGAACCGCTAACGGGACCGCTAACCGAGCCGCTAACGGGATCGCTAACCAAGCCGCTAACGGGATCGCTAACGGGATTGCTAACAACCGCTAACGGGACCGCTAACGGGATTGCTAACGGGACCGCTAACGGGGTCGCTAACTGGACCGCTAACGGGATCGCTAACTGGACCGCTAACGGGACCGCTAACGGGATCGCTAACAGGACCGCTAACAGAACCGCTAACGGGACCGCTAACACCAATAACACTACCATCCCATAATAAACACCTACCATCCCATAATAACACTAACATCCCATAATAACACTAACATCCTATAAAAACACCTGCCATCCCATAATAACACTAACATCCTATAAAAACACCTGCCATCCCATAATAACACTAACATCCTATAAAAACACCTGACATCCCATAATAACACTAACATCCTATAAAAACACCTGTCATCCCATAATAACACTAACATCCTATAAAAACACCTGACATCCCATAATAACACTAACATCCTATAAAAACACCTGACATCCCATAATAACACCTATCGTGTGTGTGTGTGTGTGTGTGTGTCTGTGTGTGTGTGTGTGTGTGTTCATCTAAGGTTAAAAGGTCAGGGTTCAGATTTCTCCATTTTCCAGGTTATACTATGAATTCTGTACTGAGTGAGTCATGTGACCAGTTCTGGGTCAGTCTAATCAGTCAACAGCTGAGCTCTGGTTGCTAGGGGCAACAAGAACCTGATACAGAGGGAGCAGGAATGACTCAGCTGGATTTTTGGTTGTGACAAACCTGAAATCACTCCACTTTGCGCTCAAACCGTAGCTCTTAGCAGAAAAACAAAAACATTTTGAGAAACAGAGAACCTACCAGATTATCTAAATGTTATTTTCATACAGATATTCCTTAAAATGTGTTAGTAACGGCAATTCGAAAACAAAAATGAGATTTTTTTAAAGAAAACTTCATTTAACATGGGAGTCAATGAAGAGAGAGACAGGAACTGGCGTGTCTGTTGGCTCCCCCGTTAAAATTTTGTGCACACCACGCCTGTCAAAGTCACATTTTATAAATCACAACACCTATGTCTATATTCTGACCAAAAATTATCTGTCTACCTTTTACGGTTTGGCCGTGACCTCGAGTTACAAATAAGAAATCATGTTTTTTTTTCAGTGTAACTACACTCTAGTAAACTGACTCCCGTGCTCTAGATTTGAAAAAAAGTGATTTCCAGTCCTCGCTTGAGGGCTCATATCTTGAAAAGTGTACATTTTAGGAAAAAACTGTCCGGGGTTTGGAGAGAGAAGAGAACTTTTCCTCCGTTTTGAAGTTTGAATGACGTTTCTACGTGCAAGTATGAGAAAGATACGTGACTCGGAAAAAAGGTGAATTTTGTCTTTTTTTTCTCAACATTTTCCCATCCGCTTATAATGGCGCCATTGAAATGCATGGGAAAATCTTCCCCATTAGTTTGGAAATTTGGAAATGTTTTTGCACTTCGTGCAAAAACTATTCGTGCCATCGTTCTGAAAATCCACAGGACTGTAGTTAAATTCAGGGCCTACAACTTTCTAAATCGGTTCATAATTTTTCGAGTAACGGTGTGCGAGTGGTGAGGCCCCAAAGTTCACGCAATGCGTTCCGGATGGGGCAAAAAGCGCACGTTTGTGCACGTTGCGCAAAAACGTGCACGCCAATCGCTAATAAAAGTCATACCCATCGATTCCCGATTAAGGCGCACGTTTCTACGTTTTTACTTTTCGCGTTTTCTCAAAGCTGTAGGAGGAGTAGCCGGACAAAGTTTTTACGGAAGAATATATAAATAACTAGACAAAATTCCCGGGAAATTTTGAAGTGCCACGGACTACTGCCGGATGATCGCGGGGCTTATTTGCACCCATGAAGGTCAAGGACTCGATACAGATTCCAATGACACCACCCATGACTCTCTATGTCAAACCATTCAAAAGTTATTACAGAAAATATAGAACCGCTAACTGAACCGCTAACGGGATCGCTAACGGGATTGCTAACGGGACCGCTAACGGGACCGCTAACCGAGCCGCTAACGGGATCGCTAACTGAGCCGCTAACAACCGCTAACGGAACCGCTAACGGGACCGCTAATGGGATCGCTAACGGGACCGCTAACGGGACCGCTAACGGGATCGCTAACGGGATCGCTAACGGGATCGCTAACGGGATCGCTAACGGGATCGCTAACGGGATCGCTAACGGGATCGCTAACGGGACCGCTAACCGAGCCGCTAATGGGATCGCTAACGGGACCGCTAACAACCGCTAACAGAACCGCTAACAGAACCGCTAACAGGATCGCTAACAACCGCTAGCGGAACCGCTAACGGGACCGCTAATGGGATTGCTAACGGGACCGCTAACGGGGTCGCTAACTGGACCGCTAACGGGATCGCTAACTGGACCGCTAACGGTACCGCTAACGGGATCGCTAACGGAATCGCTAACTGAACCGCTAACGGGACCGCTAACCGAGCCGCTAACGGGATTGCTAACCGAGCCGCTAATGGGATCGCTAACGGGACCGCTAACAACCGCTAACGGAACCGCTAACAGGACCGCTAACAGAACCGCTAACAGAACCGCTAACGGGACCGCTAACGGGATCGCTAACAACCGCTAGCGGAACCGCTAACGGGACCGCTAACGGGACCGCTAACGGGGTCGCTAACTGGACCGCTAACGGGATCGCTAACTGGACCGCTAACGGGACCGCTAACGGGATCGCTAACGGAATCGCTAACTGAACCGCTAACGGGACCGCTAACGGGATCGCTAACAACCGCTAGTGGAACCGCTAACGGGACCGCTAACGGGGTCGCTAACTGGACCGCTAACGGGACCGCTAACGGGATCGCTAACGGAATCGCTAACTGAACCGCTAACGGGACCGCTAACGGGATCGCTAACAACCGCTAGCGGAACCGCTAACTGGACCGCTAACGGGATCGCTAACTGGACCGCTAACGGGACAGCTAACGGGACCGCTAACGGGATCGCTAACGGAATCGCTAACTGAACCGCTAACGGGACCGCTAACCGAGCCGCTAACGGGATCGCTAACCAAGCCGCTAACGGGATCGCTAACGGGATCGCTAACAACCGCTAACGGGACCGCTAACGGGACCGCTAACGGGATTGCTAACGGGACCGCTAACGGGGTCGCTAACGGGGTCGCTAACTGGACCGCTAACGGGATCGCTAACTGGACCGCTAACGGGACCGCTAACGGGATCGCTAACAGGACCGCTAACAGAACCGCTAACGGGACCGCTAACACCAATAACACTACCATCCCATAATAAACACCTACCATCCCATAATAACACTAACATCCCATAATAACACTAACATCCTATAAAAACACCTGCCATCCCATAATAACACTAACATCCTATAAAAACACCTGCCATCCCATAATAACACTAACATCCTATAAAAACACCTGACATCCCATAATAACACTAACATCCTATAAAAACACCTGTCATCCCATAATAACACTAACATCCTATAAAAACACCTGACATCCCATAATAACACTAACATCCTATAAAAACACCTTACATCCCATAATAACACCTATCGTGTGTGTGTGTGTGTGTGTGTGTGTGTGTGTGTGTGTG
>NW_026906416.1:0-25000 GCF_033807715.1 Cololabis saira | reverse complement strand
AGGGGTGTGTTGTTGTATTTATATATATATATATATATTTATTTATTTATTTAGTTGAGAGTGAGAGTGACCTCATGCAAATATCTGAGATTAATTCCAATATCTGCTCAACAAACCACTTGCTCAGAAGTTGTTGTCTGTGTTTTGAAATATGTATACACTGTTGACATCCCACTTGCATTGGTTGTCGCTGTCTTGCCTGTCTCACTCACTGTTTTTTTTTTTGTTTGAGTCATTTTTCTTTCTTTTCTATTATTATCATAGCCTGTAATTCCTGTATATAATCGAATTGAATCAATGTATTTTACAATTAGCTGTGATGTACAATAATTGTCATTAAAACCGATAATATTCCTATTTGTTTTAATTGAAATGAGATAAAAACATTTAATTTTATTAAAATAGAAAAATAATATTTATAGCTTATAGGCTATAAAAATAATGTTCATTAAAGCAGTATATAAATACCATGTTATAGCTATCTGTTTCTGGTTATTTTCATATAAAAGTACGTTTTTCAATGTTTATAATTATTCACAAGTATGCAGTGTTATAACTACATCTCTGACGTTCATAACAAACTAAACTGTTAGAAAATCTTTAAAGGGGGACCTATTATGAAAAACACGTGTTTTCTTGTTTTAACATATTTAAAGTGGTCTCCCCTCAGCCTGCCAACACAGAAAAGATGAAATCCCATTAAAATCTGCAGGGTCTGCTCGCCCCCACCCTTACAGAGTCCCCCAGTGTCACGTGGTTTCTGTGAGCCGTTAAGATTGGTGCATTTTCTTTACGTCACCAAAATGCACACCACCCCTCGGTCTCCTCCGCTGCTGAAACCACGCCCACCACCAGCTCTGCCGCTCGAGCTGCAGCCATTATTACAAGCAGGGGCTGTTTCCACAGCGAGGGAGAGTTAAAATGAGGTTTTGCCTCGACAAGGCGGTGCCGAGAGGGAGAGAGAAAAAAAAGGCGCTGGAGGAAGACACGGCCAAATGTCAAAAATTGGTTGATTTATTCAGCCCCCTCCACAGCAAAGATGCGTCCGCACGTAAGTTGCAGTTCACTTTCAGGCTACACAGTGTAAATATGCAGCCTATAAACCCTGGCCGTTAAATAAAAATAAGGATTGAGATTTTAAAATTATTGATTTATAAGACACTTTATTATAATCAGTACTCGAGTTGAGGGGGGATGAGGGGGGATGAGGGGGATTTCCCCCCTGAAATAAAAACGGTCCAAATCATCCCCCTGTAAAACTGCCATCCCTCCTTTCCATCCCTTATGTCATTTCATCAATGAATGTGGTTTTACTGCTATTTCAACATTTAGAGTCATCACCAGAAAAATAACACCAGAAAAATAACTTATTTGACAATTTTCACCTGTTTCAAGTAAATGTTCACTTGAAATAAGTAGAAAAATCTGCCAATGGGACAAGATTTATCTTCTCATTACAAGCAAAACAATCTTGTTCCACATGGAGATTTTTCTACTTATTACAAGTGAAAATCTACTTGAAACAGGTGAAAATTGTTGTTTTTTCCAGTGATGAGTCTTGTTTTAAGTGTAATGAGATTTTTTTACTAAAATGAGACATTTTAACTAGAAATAAGACAAATATTCTTGTTAAGATTTTGAGTTTTTGCAGTGATCCATGTTACTTATCCTGTGAAGGACAGAGTCATATTGATAAGTTCAGAAAAGTGTTTTTTATTGTTGTGTTTTGATGTATTTGATGTAAGCCCAGTGGATATTTAAAGCTTACAGAAGGCTGCATTTAACTGCTGCTATGTCATTCCTGCAGTATTTCTGCAGGTGTTTTGGTCAGTGTTATTATTTGTAATATATTATATTATTTGTAATCAGCACAATTATCTGTCCCCATATGATCAAATCCACCATCCCCCCTGATTTTTTTTTTTTACAACTCGAGTACTGATTTTAATTATTTACTGATTTTGAAATGATTTATTTGGGCAACAAATGGGATAGCCTATAATCATTCAATTAGTATGTATATGAATACAAGGCCAAATCAAGTGAGACAAAGGCTACACTATCTTCCTGTATGAACTATACGTGTATGAAAAAACACTGTAAGCATATTGGCTGTTCAAAGGTGGTGATGGTGATGACACCAGTCCTGCTGTTGCTTCAGGTATTAACGTTTTACTACCTCCTCTCGAAACACTGAGCCAGGCCTGGTGAAAAATTTGATATTTAATGGTTTGCATTAATGGGCGGGACCTAATGGCTCAACAGCGCCCCCTAGAAAACTTTGTGCCTCAAGCCCCACAATGCGGTTTGACGTACATGCACCAAAATCGGTACACACCTGTATCATGTCACAACTTAAAGAAAAGTCTCTTGGCGCCATGGCCGAAACCGAACAGGAAGTCGGCCATTTTGAACATTTTGAATTAATCGTGTAATTTTGGCGCAATTTATGCCATTTCTTTGGTCATTAATACGGCCCGAACGTAACGTGCACCCAGGTGTGTTATACATCAAAACGTGCGTCTCCATCCTCCAACACCACGCATTACTTTTCTCTTTCAAAAGCGTTACCGTGGCGATGCTAGACGGCAAAAAGCGCGCCCACCCTTCATCTGATTGGTTCAGACAGAAAAAACTTTGCGCCTCAAGCCCCATAATACGGTTTGACGTACATGAACAAAAATCGGTACACACCTGTATCATGTCGCAACTTAAAGAAAAGCCAGGCCTGTCGATACATTTGATATTTCATGGTTTGCATTAATGGGCGTGGCCTAACGGCTCAACAGCGCCCACTAGAATACTTTTCTCTGCCATAACTTTTGAAAGGTTTGACATAAAGAGTCGTGGGTGGTGTCATCGGACTCGGTATTGAGTCCTTGACCATAATTGGCGAAAATTAGCCCCGCCCCTTCTTCTGATTGGTTGTCCCGATTTTCTGCTATAACTTTTCAATGGTTTGACATAGAGAGTCGTGGGTGGTGTCATCAGATTCTGTATGGAGTCCTTGACCTTCATTGGCCTGAATTAGCCCCGCCCCTTCTTCTGATTGGTTGTCCCTTTTTTCTGCTATAACTTTTGAATGGTTTGACATAGGAAGTCGTGGGTGGTGTCATTTCTGATATGCTTATGGGGGCGGTGGCCGTGAGTGCGAGGGCCCGTTCATCGCTGCTTGCAGCTTTAATTATTATTATTATTATTATTATTCTCGCCGTAAATAAATTGCCTTTTTGGAGGCCTTAAAATGCTCCAAAACTCACCAAATTTTGCACACGCTTCCAGAGTCGCGTAAAATTACGTATTTTATGGGCGACAGGCATGGGTCAAAAAGGATTAGGCTCTATAGCGCCACCTATTTTATGTTTTTGAAGAGCCCCATAATATGGTTTGACTTACAGCAATGTCCTTTATGTGTCTATTATATCAGACAAAGCCCTACAAAAAAGTCTCTTGGACCCATGCTCTAAGTTACACAGGAAGTCCGTCATTTTGAACAGAAAATGTCATTTTTCATGAATTCTGATCATTTCTAGGCCTCGTACTTTAACGAACTCCTCCTAGAGATTTTATCAGATTGGCTCACAACTTGGTTTGTACAATCTAGACACATGGCCGACGCTAAATTGCGAAGCTTTTAAGTTTCTGCCAGAGGGCTTGACCGTAGTGATCCACCGAAGTTTGAGGTCATTTTTAAGCCTCGCCATCAAACATCAATTGGCTGTAATTCAGCAATACATGATTTGATGTTGTTGAAAATGTATGTGCATGATTGTAGGCTGAGCCTGAAGACATCTATGGTGGAATATTCAGGATCGGTTGTAGCGCCACCTGTTGGTACCAGAAATTGTCATGTCTTGTAGTATGCATCTGTGCTCCAAGCGAGATCAGTTTATTGATCTCAAAGTTGGTCAGATAATAGGTAAGACATTGACGATGACTGACAGAGAAAACTGTAAGTTCTTATCAAAGGGCGTCGCTGTCAGAGGTTGTCAAATTTCGGTGTCTCGCCATGAACATAAAAGTTGTTGTAACTTAAACATAATTGGTCAGAATCAACCCAAAATCAATTCATGTAATCAGGCTTCCATTCTGAACAAGTGGATATGACAATCTTGGATGAACTCCATAGCGCCACCTTTTGGTCAGGTATACATTTTTCATCAAATTATGTGCTGTAATGGCTGTTTCGTTCATCCAATCTTAATCCAATCGACACATATGATTGTCAGTAGGTCTCTTGTTGACCGTGTCGCGTATCGTGGCCGTAATTTGAAAGGAATTGGCATTTTTATGTCACTCTGTATTTCTGGTAAAATATTATTTAAAAATCAGAGAATTTGTGTAAGGAAAATTAAATGGCAGTTTCAGATAGCTTACAACAGGACTAAAAAATCATACACTGGAACATATTATTTTCGAACAACTTCGTCACTCTAAAAATTAAAAAAATGAACTAATAACATAAAAAGCTATGTCTTTGTCACAAAATGTCAAAATTAACATCCGACTACGTAGATATGTTGTTTACTATAACGAGAAAATATCTTGTGAATTTCATAAGCCTGAGTGGGACCGTTGATTTTCTATTAATATTTATGTTAAATTCACTGGATTCTTAACTCTGACTGACTGCCTGTAGCGGGTGACAGCCAGAGGAGAGTAGAGAAAGGAGGGGTGCTCCCGCGGGGGACGGAGGGAGGGGTGGGGGGGGGCGGTGGGGGGGGGGGGGGGGGGGGGGTTATGCGCGCGCATCTCCCGCGGGGGGGCGGGGCATTGGAGCTGACGTTCAGCGCGGCCGCCATCTTGGATAAGGTACCGACGGCCATCTTGGAGAGGCTGGCAGAGATTTAGTTATGAAACAGGACGCTGTCACACATTAAAAATACGTACTTTTATGCTGAAAGACTTTGTATTATGCTCTTTTACAAAGACATGGTATGGAATATTGATAAATGTATAAATTAATTAATTGTATAAAAAAACAAGTTTGATTGTTCATTTGAATTTATTTGAAGGGGAGAGGGGTGTGTTGTATTTATTTATATATATTTATTTATTTATTTGAGAGTGAGAGTGAACTTTGTAATATTATAAGTCCTCTTGGCTTACTATTCCTATCCATTTTTCATTGACTGTTTTTTGTTTTTTTTTTTATAGCAAAAGGTGCAATTAAAAATGTACACCGTCGGAATTCGGAAACTGATGATTATTTCTTCATCCACTGCATCTTTCATCCACTGGTGCGTTCAGGGACAATTGGAATTTACCCAATTTAGCGAGAATTGACCATTGTGGTTTCTCCTGTTTACTGGTGTGATGAGTGATATCTAAATATTGTAATCTTTAAAGGAGCTTGAGGCTCCTTTTAAGAAATGAGACTCTCTAGCGCCACCCTTCGCCACGACGGCCGTTGGGGGGACTGCAGCCAACAGCGAAGCCGGCACGGGGGACGGGGAGAACGCGCATGCAGCATCATGTGACGTCACATCCGCAGGACAGCGCGGGAAATTCCGGGCACAATTGCAGCACATTTTGCAGCACACAGCCTGTTCAAGGCAAAGGACAGATACGCTAGAGGGCTCATTCTTTTTGGTTTGGAACGCTTCATCTGACATTATTACTAGAAAACTTAAAACGTATACACATTTTTTTCATAAATCCTGCCTCAATCCTGCCTCATGCTCCTTTAATTACCAACTTCATCTAATTAATGTTTTTCATCTAACCTCAGTAGTGTGAGATATTGTTTCAATGGGAAACTGCACACAAACTCAGCGGCGGTTGGTGTTGTTTTTCCTATGGGCAAGCCAGGCCTGGCGATAAATTAGATTTTTCATGGTTTGCATTAATAGGCGTGGCCTAACGGCTCAACAGCGCCCACTAGAATACTTTTCTCTGCCATAACTTTTGAAAGGTTTGACATAAAGAGTCGTGGGTGGTATCATGGGACTCGGTATTGAGTCCTTGACCATAATTGGCGAAAATTAGCCCCGCCCCTTCTTCTGATTGGTTGTCCCGATTTTCTGCTATAACTTTTGAATGGTTTGACATAGAGAGTCGTGGGTGGTGTCATCACATTCTGTATGGAGTCCTTGACCTTCATTGGCCTGAATTAGCCCCGCCCCTTCTTCTGATTGGTTGTCCCTTTTTTCTGCTATAACTTTTGAATGGTTTGACATAGGAAGTTGTGGGTGGTGTCATGGGACTCGGTATTGAGTCCTTGACCATAATTGGTGAAAATTAGCCCCGCCCCTTCTTCTGATTGGTTGTCCCGATTTTCTGCTATAACTTTTGAATGGTTTGACATAAAGAGTCGTGGGTGGTGTCATCACATTCTGTATGGAGTCCTTGACCTTCATTGGCCTGAATTAGCCCCGCCCCTTCTTCTGATTGGTTGTCCCTTTTTTCTGCTATAACTTTTGAATGGTTTGACATAGGAAGTCGTGGGTGGTGTCATTTTTGATATGCTTATGGGGGGCGGTGGACGTGAGTGCGAGGGCCCGTTCATCGCTGCTTGCAGCTTTAATTATTATTATTATTATTATTCTCGCCGTAAATAAATTGCCTTTTTGGAGGCCTTAAAATGCTCCAAAACTCACCAAATTTTGCACACGCTTCCAGAGTCGCGTAAAATTACGTATTTTATGGGCGACAGGCATGGGTCCACAAGAATGGGCTCTATAGCGCCACCTATTTTATGTTTTTTGACGAGCCCCACAATATGGTTTGACTTACAGCAATGACCTTTATGTGTGTATTATATTAGATAAAGAGCTACAAAAAAGTCTTTTGGACCCATGGTCTAAGTTACACAGGAAGTCCGGCATTTTGAACAGAAAATGTCATTTTTCATGAATTCTGATCATTTCTAGGCCTCGTACTTTAACGAACTCCTCCTAGAGATTTTATCAGATTGGCTCACAACTTGGTTTGTACAATCTAGACACATGGCCGACGCTAAATTGCGAAGCTTTTAAGTTTCTGCCAGAGGGCTTGACCGTAGTGATCCACCGAAGTTTGAGGTCATTTTTAAGCCTCGCCATCAAACATCAATTGGCTGTAATTCAGCAATACATGATTTGATGTGGTCGAAAACGTATGTGCATGATTGTAGGCTGAGCCTGAACCCATCTATGGTGGAATATTCAGGATCGGTTGTAGCGCCACCTGTTGGCACCAGGAATTGTCATGTCTTCTAGTTTGCATCTGTGCTCCAAACGAGATCAGTTTATTGATCTCAAAGTTGGTCAGATAATAGGTAAGGCATTGACGATGAGTGACAGAGAAAACTGTAAGTTTGTGTCAAAGGGCGTCGCTGTCAGAGGTTGTCAAATTTCGGGGTCTCGCCATGAACATAAAAGTTGTTGTAACTTAAACATAATTGGTCAGAATGAACCCAAATTCAATACATTTAATCGGGCTTGCATTCTGAACAAGTGGATATGACAATCTTGGATGAACTCCATAGCGCCACCTTTTGGTCAGGTATACATTTTTCATCAAATTATGTGCTTTAGTTGCTGTTTGGTTTATCCAATCTTAATGCGATTGACACATTTGATTGACAGTAGGTTCTTTGTTGACTGTGTCGCGTATCGTGGTTATTTCTTGAAAGGAATTGGCATTTTTATGTCACTCTGTATTTCTGGAAAAATATTAATTAAAAATCAAAGATTTTGTGTAAGGAAAATCAAATGACAGTTTCAGATAGCTTACAACAGGAGTAAAAAATCATACACTGTAACATATTGTTTTTGAAAAACTTGGTCACTCTAAAAATTAAAAAAATGAACTAATAACGTAAAAAGCTATGTCTTTTTCAATAAATGTCATAGACATATGGGACTTCATCAGTATATTGTTTACTGTATTTTGAAAATGTCCTGTGATTTTGATAAACCTAATCATTAGACGTGATTTTAAATGAATATTTATGTGTGATCAGACTGTGTCTCAGTCAGATCCAGCAGGACTGCTGCCGCTGAGAAGACTGCTGAAGCAGCACTGGGAGGGGAGGGGAGGGGTTGAGCTCCCGCGGGGGGAAGGTGGGGGGATGAGTGCAGTTTGGAATGCGCGCGCAGCTCTTCGGGGGAGGGGGGGGTGGGGCGCGGCCGCCATCTTGGACCGGGCGCCGATCGATGCGGCCGCCATCTTGGACAGGGCATTATTTGCGTCTTAGTGCATCATTTCTACTGAGCAAGGTTTCTCCCGGACTACAATCATTCATAACTCCCAGACTCTTTACCCGATTTCCACACAGTTTGGTTTGTACAAACGGCAGAGATGTAGTTATGATACAGGATGCTGTCACACGTTAAAAATACGTACATTTATTCTGAAAGACTTTGTATTATGCTCTTTTACAAAGACATATGGTTTTTGTATAAATTGTATAAGGAAATAAGTTTGATTGTTTATTTGAATTTATTTTAAGAGGAGAGGGGTGTGTTGTTGTATTTATATATATATATATATTTATTTATTTATTTAGTTGAGAGTGAGAGTGACCTCATGCAAATATCTGAGATTAATTCCAATATCTGCTCAACAAACCACTTGCTCAGAAGTTGTTGTCTGTGTTTTGAAATATGTATACACTGTTGACATCCCACTTGCATTGGTTGTCGCTGTCTTGCCTGTCTCACTCACTGTTTTTTTTTTTTGTTTGAGTCATTTTTCTTTCTTTTCTATTATTATCATAGCCTGTAATTCCTGTATATAATCGAATTGAATCAATGTATTTTACAATTAGCTGTGATGTACAATAATTGTCATTAAAACCGATAATATTCCTATTTGTTTTAATTGAAATGAGAGAAAAACATTTAATTTTATTAAAATAGAAAAATAATATTTATAGCTTATAGGCTATAAAAATAATGTTCATTAAAGCAGTATATAAATACCATGTTATAGCTATCTGTTTCTGGTTATTTTCATATAAAAGTACGTTTTTCAATGTTTATAATTATTCACAAGTATGCAGTGTTATAACTACATCTCTGACGTTCATAACAAACTAAACTGTTAGAAAATCTTTAAAGGGGGACCTATTATGAAAAACACGTGTTTTCTTGTTTTAACATATTTAAAGTGGTCTCCCCTCAGCTGCCAACACAGAAAAGATGAAATCCCATGAAAATCTGCAGGGTCTGCTCGCCCCCACCCTTACAGAGTCCCCCAGTGTCACGTGGTTTCTGTGAGCCGTTAAGATTGGTGCATTTTCTTTACGTCACCAAAATGCACACCACCCCTCGGTCTCCTCCGCTGCTGAAACCACGCCCACCACCAGCTCTGCCGCTCGAGCTGCAGCCATTATTACAAGCAGGGGCTGTTTCCACAGCGAGGGAGAGTTAAAATGAGGTTTGGCCTCGACAAGGCGGTGCCGAGAGGGAGAGAGAAAAAAAAGGCGCTGGAGGAAGACACGGCCAAATGTCAAAAATTGGTTGATTTATTCAGCCCCCTCCACAGCAAAGATGCGTCCGCACGTAAGTTGCAGTTCACTTTCAGGCTACACAGTGTAAATATGCAGCCTATAAACCCTGGCCGTTAAATAAAAATAAGGATTGAGATTTTAAAATTATTGATTTATAAGTCACTTTATTATAATCAGTACTCGAGTTGAGGGGGGATGAGGGGGATTTCCCCCCTGAAATAAAAACGGTCCAAATCATCCCCCCTGTAAAACTGCCATCCCCCCTTTCCATCCCTTATGTCATTTCATCAATTAATGTGGTTTTACTGCTATTTCAACATTTAGAGTCATCACCAGAAAAATAACACCAGAAAAATAACTTATTTGACAATTTTCACCTGTTTCAAGTAAATGTTCACTTGAAATAAGTAGAAAAATCTGCCAATGGGACAAGATTTATCTTCTCATTACAAGCAAAACAATCTTGTTCCACATGCAGATTTTTCTACTTATTACAAGTGAAAATCTACTTGAAACAGGTGAAAATTGTTGTTTTTTCCAGTGATGAGTCTTGTTTTAAGTGTAATGATATTTTTTACTAAAATGAGACATTTTAACTAGAAATAAGACAAATATTCTTGTTAAGATTTAGAGTTTTTGCAGTGATGATCCGTGTTACTTATCCTGTGAAGGACAGAGTCATATTGATAAGTTCAGAAAAGTGTTTTTATTGTTGTGTTTTGATGTATTTGATGTAAGCCCAGTGGATATTTAAAGCTTACAGAAGGCTGCATTTAACTGCTGCTATGTCATTCCTGCAGTATTTCTGCAGGTGTTTTGGTCACTGCTATTATTTGTAATATATTATATTATTTGTAATCAGCACAATTATCTGTCCCCATATGATCAAATCCACCATCCCCCCTGATTTTATTTTTTTACAACTCGAGTACTGATTTTAATTATTTACTGATTTTGAAATGATTTATTTGGGCAACAAATGGGATAGCCTATAATCATTCAATTAGTATGTATATGAATACAAGGCCAAATCAAGTGAGACAAAGGCTACACTATCTTCCTGTATGAACTATATGTGTATGAAAAAACACTGTAAGCATATTGGCTGTTCAAAGGTGGTGATGGTGATGACACCAGTCCTGCTGTTGCTTCAGGTATTAACGTTTTACTACCTCCTCTCGAAACACTGAGCCAGGCCTGGTGAAAAATTTGATATTTAATGGTTTGCATTAATGGGCGGGACCTAATGGCTCAACAGCGCCCCCTAGAAAACTTTGTGCCTCAAGCCCCACAATACGGTTTGACGTACATGCACCAGAATCGGTACACACCTGTATCATGTCACAACTTAAAGAAAAGTCTCTTGGCCCCATGGCCGAAACCGAACAGGAAGTCGGCCATTTTGAACATTTTGAATTAATCGTGTAATTTTGGCGCAATTTATGCCATTTCTTCGGTCATTAATACGGCCCGAACGTAACGTGCACCCAGGTGTGTTATACATCAAAACGTGCGTCTCCATCCTCCGACACCACGCATTACTTTTCTCTTTCAAAAGCCTTACCGTGGCGATGCTAGACGGCAAAAAGCGCGCCCACCCTTCATCTGATTGGTTCAGACAGAAAAAACTTTGTGCCTCAAGCCCCATAATACGGTTTGACGTACATGAACAAAAATCGGTACACACCTGTATCATGTCGCAACTTAAAGAAAAGCCAGGCCTGTCGATACATTTGATATTTCATGGTTTGCATTAATGGGCGTGGCCTAACGGCTCAACAGCGCCCCCTAGAATACTTTTATCTGCCATAACTTTTGAAAGGTTTGACATAAAGAGTCGTGGGTGGTGTCATCGGACTCGGTATTCAGTCCTTGACCATAATTGGCGAAAATTAGCCCCGCCCCTTCTTCTGATTGGTTGTCCCTTTTTTCTGCTATAACTTTTGAATGGTTTGACATAGAGAGTCGTGGGTGGTGTCATCACATTCTGTATGGAGTCCTTAACCTTCATTGGCCTGAATTAGCCCCGCCCCTTCTTCTGATTGGTTGTCCCTTTTTTCTGCTATAACTTTTGAATGGTTTGACATAGGAAGTCGTGGGTGGTCTCATTTTTGATATGCTTTTGGGGGGCGGTGGCAGTGAGTGCGAGGGCCCGTTCATCGCTGCTTGCAGCTTTAATTAGGGCCCGAGCACTGAAAGTGCGAGGACCCTATTGTATCTGTGATGTTTATTATTATTATTAGGGCCCGAGCACTGAAAGTGCGAGGACCCTATTGTATCTGTGATGTTTATTATTATTATTATTATTATTATTATTATTATTATTATTATTATTCTCGCCATAAATAAATTGCCTTTTTGGAGGCCTTAAAATGCTCAAAAACTCACCAAATTTTGCACACGCTTCCAGAGTCGCGTAAAATTACGTATTTTATGGGCGACAGGCATGGGTCCACAAGAATGGGCTCTATAGCGCCACCTATTTTATGTTTTTTGACGAGCCCCACAATATGGTTTGACTTACAGCAATGACCTTTATGTGTCTATTATATCAGACAAAGAGCTACAAAAAAGTCTCTTGGACACATGCTCTAAGTTACACAGGAAGTCCGGCATTTTGAACAGAAAATGTCATTTTTCATGAATTCTGATCATTTCAAGGCCTCGTACTTTAACGAACTCCTCCTAGAGATTTTATCAGATTGGCTCACAACTTGGTTTGTACAATCTAGACACATGGCCGACGCTAAATTGCGAAGCTTTTAAGTTTCTGCCAGAGGGCTTGACCGTAGTGATTCGGCGAAGTTTGGGGTCATTTTTAAGGCTCGCCATGAAACACCAATTGGCTGTAATTCAGCAATACATGATTTGATGTGGTTGAAAACGTATGTGTATGATTGTAGGCTGAGCCTGAACCCATCTATGGTGGAATATTCAGGATCGGTTGTAGCGCCACCTGTTGGCACCAGGAATTGTCATGTCTTCTAGTATGCATCTGTGCTCAAAGGGAGATGAGCGGATGGATCTCAAAATTGGTCAGATAAATAGGTAAGACATTGACGATGGCTGACAGAGAAAACTGTAAGTTTTTCTCAAAGGGCGTCGCTGTTAGAGGTTGTCAAATTTCGGTGTCTCGCCATGAACATAAAAGTTGTTTTAACTTTCAAATACTTGGTCCAAATTGACCCAAAATCAATACATTTAATCAGGCTTCCATTCTGATATCCATTCTATATTTGGAACAGTTTGTCACCGACTTTATTCAAAATATGAACTCATTTTGAAATAAATCTTTACTTTGTCATGCAATGTCGAATTAACTTCTAACTTCGTAAAAATATTGTTGAAAATAATATGATTTGAGCATTGTATGTGCAAGAGGCGATTTATAATGAATGTTTTGAGTTGGATTAGAAGCATGAAGCTGTCTGCGGGCCGCGTGCGCGCAGACCGCGGGAACGCGCAGCCGCAGCTCCTGGAAGCTGCCGGGGGCGGGGCGGGGGAGGGGGGTTGTTGCAACTTGCAGCAACATGTGGAGTCACGCCGTCACGTCACGTAAGTTGTATTGTGGTTTTTTAATGCGTGTTGCAATTATTTTATTTTATTATATTATTATATTATTATTGAGCTTCCATCCGCGATCCCGATCAGGAGCGCGCGGCCGCGCGCGGCCACGCGCAGAGCCGAGAGCCAGTTTCTGCCCATTTCTGCAGCTTTGCCAAAAAATGCTACCTAAAGGTTTTCCACCTTTGTAGAGCCACAACTTTACTGTGTTTTACTCCCTAAACCACTTCCTTTCACCCCCAAGTGGTCCTTGTCTCTTGCCAGGCCGTCATTGTAAATAAGAATGTTCTTAATGACCTGCCTGGTTAAATAAAGGCGAATGACTGAATGAATATCAAATAAAGCCATAGAATTGTTGTTTTTTTCCCTCTTTATCGTATAATGTTCACAAAGTGTAATGCATTCATGTCATGGGTCGTGTATTTTGAAGGATCAAATAATCAACATCCCATTATCCATTTTACATCGTGCAAGAAATTATGCAAACTTTGAAAATCGACTGTGCGCATGCGCAGAACCCAAATGCATTTTTTCGGCAGGGAGCAGAAATTGGCAGAACACCGGCTGGGACGGACCTGATGCTCTGTTGCGACAGGTCTCTGCTCACACTGACTGTACGTTCATACACGGACGTAATATGGGGGGGGGGACATGTATCCTGCACTTTTTCAAAAGGCAGTTTTGGTCCCCTGCAGTTTTTACCGTCCAAAAACAATGTTACGCTATATTAAATGGAGACAGGTCAGCACTAGGACCAAGCGGAAAACGGCCGCTCAAGCTGAAGCCTGTTGTTTGGTCTGCCTGGGTCACGTCAGCTAGACGGATTTTAAGAATAAGAATAAGAATTACTTTATTAATCCCCAAAGGGAAATTCCTTTGTATGGCAGCTCATCTACTGTACCATTTGCAGAAGAGAAGCTCTTCTGAATATCTCTTGGATGAGTTGATTATGTTGAAATGTTAATAGATAACCCTTCTGTGGTCTTTTGGTCAAATTGACCCATATTCACTTTTCTTTTATATCAAAAATATGATTTTCATCCATATAACTGCCTCTGTTACACTCATTTCAAATAAAATTGATGATCACTACCAGAGCTGGTAGCGTAGCCAAAAATTGTACTCAAGTAAAAGTACTGTTACTTCAGAATAATATGACTCAAGTAGAAGTAAAAAGTAGTCATCCAAATAATTACTTGAGTAAAAGTAAAAAAAGTACTTGGTGAAAAAACTACTCAAGTACTGAGTAACTGTTGAGTAACGTCTGATTTATTTTTTTAACACACCCATTCAAAAAGACAAAAGTACAAAATAATCACCTTCAGGCAAATTAAAATCAATAAAATAATAAAATGAATTAAAATTAATAAAAAAATGAAAAATAGCTTAAATTAAAATAAGCGTAAAGTAAATTCAAGAACTTTAATAAATAATAAAATAACAGAATAAAAAAATAAATTAAGCACCAGTAGCACAAAATTTCCAGCCTTTGTACTTTTCTTTTTTAACCAGGCAGAACTAGAACAAACATGAACTCATAGAAACTCTGTGTGTGTTTGAGTCTGTGTAAATGTGACAAAACATGCAAAAACAAACCTTTTTCCCAAAGAATCACTCAGTGATGTCATGAGATTGACGCGTACACGGATAAAAAGGATAAAAGAAAAGTAACAGCTCAACGTAGCCTAATGTAGCGGAGTAAGAGGAACAGTTTCTTCTTCACAAATCTACTCAAGTAAAAGTACAAAGTATAGTTATCCAAAACTACTCCTAAAAGTACAAAATTTCCCAAAACTTACTCAAGTAAATGTAACGGAGTAAATGTAACTCGTTACTACCCACCTCTGATCACTACTTGCATTGAATTATGGATATTTTATTCAATTTCTCCTCTCCTGTGATATTCAATTTGACCCACCAACCACTGGCTGGTGCTGGGTGGTGGTCCAAACATTTTAAATGATTTCATTTCATTTTCACATATACCCGTCTGTGATAATCCATCAATTTATATGCCTCTGAGTTTAACTATAGTCAAAAAAATTCAGAATTTCGGCTTATCTTTATCTATCTCAAAAATGAGCTATGATTTTATGTAAATGAGGTCTATTGACCATTCATTCCAAAAATAAGTGTAAAATTGGTGGTAATGAGTTGGAGTGAAGTTGACTAACAAGGTGAAACACAGAATTGGGTGATAATTAAAGCTACATGCTTTACAACCAGTAAAACCACAAAGGGAACAGTAAACTTAAAAGTAACAATAGAAAACTAGAAGAACTACTAGAAAACACAGTGAACTGAAAGAGTTTGAGTTTTCTTTTTTTTTTTTTTTTTTTACCTTGTCTGCACACATATTAATGATTGAAACAAGAGGAAAATTGGTTCAAAACGAGCCGGCAATGGCACAGTGTCTGCCCGGCTTTAAACAGAACCGCAGCCAGTACTCGAGTTGTAAAAAAAAATCAGGGGGGATGGTGGATTTTACCATATGGGGACAGATAATTTGTTCTGATTACAAATATTATAATATATTACAAATAATAGCAGTGACCAAAACACCTGCAGAAATACTGCAGGAATGACATAGCAGCAGTTAAATGCAGCCTTCTGTAAGCTTTAAATATCCACTGGGCTTACATCAAATACATCAAAACACAACAATAAAAAACAGTTTTCTGAACTTATCAATATGCATCTGTCTTTCACAGGATAAGTAACATGGATCACTGCAAAAACTCTAAATCTTAACAAAAATATTTGTCTTATTTCTAGTGAAAATGTCTCATTTTAGTAAAAAAAACCTCATTACACTTAAAACAAGACTCATAACTGGAAAAAAAAAACACCATTTTCATCTGTTTCACCTGTTCACCTGTTTTCACTTAAAATAAGTAGAAAAATCTGCCAGTGGAACAAGATTTTTTTTGCTTGTAATGAGAAGATAAATCTTGTTTAATTTAATTTTTTTTTTACATTTATCGTATTTTTAATATTCTATTTTTGGGGGGGGCTGGAAGGAGGGGCGTTGGCCATGAGTGCGAGGGCCCGTTCATCGCTGCTTGCAGCTTTAATTATTATTATTATTATTATTATTATTATTCTCGCCGTAAATGAATTGCCTTTTTGGAGGCCTTAAAATGCTCAAAAACTCACCAAATTTTGCACACGCTTCCAGAGTCGCGTAAAATTACGTATTTTATGGGCGACAGGCATGGGTCCACAAGAATGGGCTCTATAGCGCCACCTATTTTATGTTTTTCGACGAGCCCCATAATATGGTTTGACTTACAGCAATGTCCTTTATGTGTCTATTATATCAGACAAAGCCCTACAAAAAAGTCTCTTGGACCCATGTTCTAAGTTACACAGGAAGTCCGTCATTTTGAATAGAAAATGTCATTTTTGATGAATTCTGATCATTTCTAGGCCTCGTACTTTAACGAACTCCTCCTAGAGATTTTATCAGATTGGCTCACAACTTGGTTTGTACAATCTAGACACATGGCCGACGCTAAATTGCGAAGCTTTTAAGTTTTTAGCAGAGGGCTTGACCGTAGTGATTCGGCGAAGTTTGAGGTCATTTTTAAGCCTCGCCATCAAACATCAATTGGCTGTAACTCAGCAATACATGATTTGATGTGGTTGAAAACGTATGTGCATGATTGTAGGTTGAGCCTGAACCCATCTATGGTGGAATATTCAGGATCGGTTGTAGCGCCACCTGTTGGCACCAGGAATTGTCATGTCTTCTAGTATGCATCTGTGCTCCAAGCGAGATGAGATTAATGATCTCAAAGTTGGTCAGATAATAGGTAAGACATTGACGATGAGTGACAGAGAAAACTGTACGTTTTTCTCAAAGGGCGTTGCCGTTAGAGGTTGTCAAATTTCTGTGTCTCGCCATGAACATAAAAGTTGTTGTAACTTAAACATACTTGGTCCAAATTGACCCAAAATCAATACATGTAATCAGGCTTCCATTCTGAACAAGTGGATATGACAATCTTGGATGAACTCCATAGCGCCACCTTTTGGTCAGGTATACATTTTTCATCAAATTATGTGCTGTCATTGCTGTTTCATTCATCCAATCACAATGAAATCGACACATATTATTGTCATAAGCGTCCTTATTAACTGTGTTGAGTATCGTGGTCATAACTTGAAGGGAACTGCCATTTTACGTCACTCTGAATTTTTTGGTAAAATAATAATTTAAAATCATAGGCTTGGTCTTAAGACAATAAAATGTCAGATTTCGATACATTTCGACATGACTAAAAAATCATACGCTGGTACATATCGCTTTTGAAGAACTTTGTAACTCTCTTTTTCCAAAAATGTATTCATATACAATTAAATCATATTTTTGTCATGCCATGTCCAATTAACTTCGTAAACTTCGTAAAAATATTGTTTACTGTAATGTGAAAATATATTTTTGGCATTAAGGTGCGTAAAACGCACGATTGGTAATGAATATTTATTTAAATCCATTGGATTTAAAGCAAGCTGTCTCCTGCAGCGGAGCGGAGGCCGAGGGGGAGGGAGGAGGGGGGGAGCGGGGGAACGTTGCGTGCGCACCGTATTGACGTTCCTCACACGACATGAATCCTCCAGTGTTTTCACACGAGTCCCAACCTAATCTGTAAGTATTTTTTTATTGTGTGCATAATTGTAGAGTCGTCTTAAGACATCTATGGTGAAATATTCCTGTGGAATAGTTTTCACCGATGTATTTCGGCGGCGCATGTCTGTAATGCAGCTCGATTTTTTCATGTCTTTCATGTCTCTGTCTTCTACCGAGACAGAGACCACTTAAATAAAACCACACTGATTTTGAGTCAAACCCGTCTTTTTACATTCAATTTTTATACAGAAAATAATTACAGTGCATGTATTACACCTTATTTCACAGCAGCTTTGCAATTTTATTATATTATTATCGGCCCTCAGCCGAGATCTGGTCGGGACCGCGCCGCGCCGCGGAGGAGGTGCATTCAGGGACCGGTCGGAATTCTAAAAAGCCGATTATCCTCCTGGTGCGTTCAGGGACAACTGGAATTTACTGTATTTGGCGAGAATTTACCGTTGCTTCATTTGCTTAAAAATTATTTAAAGGTGACCTATTATGGCATTTAATGTATATTTTAAACAGGCATTGAATGTCTTAAAAACAAGCTTTTGAAGGTTTTTTCTACATAAATGAGAAATTCAGCCTCTGGGCCATGTCTTTATTTTTACCGTTTCTAACCTTGTCTATGAGGGATTCTGAGGGGAGGGGGGGCTATGTTAATGAGGCTCTGTGCTGATTGGCTGCCTGAATGACGTGTAGCAGGGGAGCTTTAAGCCTGAATCACAATTGTGGGTCAATGATGTATAAGGCCTTTGAGAGGCCTATTTTTAAAATACTTAAAATAAAGATGTATTTGGCCATTTTCCAAACATTTGGAATGTAGTATGCATATATGTGAAAACTTAAAACAAAGGTATTTTAGTGTTTTTAAACCTACATTAATAGGGCAACGACCTTAAAAAAGTAATTGGGGGCGACCGTTATTTATCTCAAAATTAATAGATTTCCTTAACAAAATGTATATTTTAATAAGTATCAGTAATTAAATTAACTTTTCAAGAAAGATAGACTCATGTGTCCTTTCATTTTTGAAAACCATTTTGAAATACATTTTATGTATAATGGAAGTGTCACCCTCATAAAGCCATTTATGCATACTATACCAATGATTTATATTTGAACCAAAACTCATAGACATTAAATTTTGAATTTGCGGATTTCCTAAGTTCTATAGTAAACCATGGTTTGTTAAGGTTTTCAGAGCTTCCTTTATCGGTACACACCTGTATCATAGCACAACTTAAAGAAAAGTCTCCTGGCGCCATGGCCGAAACCCAACAGGAAGTCGGCCAGTTTGAATTAATCATGTAATTTTGGCGCAATTTATGCCATTCCTTCAGCCGCTTCTTCGCCAGAACCGTAACGTGCACCCAGGTGTGTTATACATCAAAATGTGCGTCTCCATCCTGCAATAACGTGCATAACTTTTCTCAGTCAAAAGCGTTACCGTGGCGATGATAGACGCCAAAAAGCGCGCCCCCAATTCATCTGATTGGTCCATACAGATAAAACTTTGTGCCTCAAGCCCCACAATACGGTTTGACGTACATGCACAAAAATCGGTACACACCTGTATCATGTCGCAACTTAAAGGAAAGTCTCTTGGCGCCATGGCCGAAACCGAACAGGAAGTCAGCCATTTTGAACATTTTGAATTAATCGTGTAATTTTGGCGCAATTTATGCCCTTTCTTCGGTCATTAATTCAGCCCGAACCATAACGTGCACCCAGGTGTGTTATACATCAAAACGTGCGTCTCCATCCTCCGACACCACGCATTACTTTTCTCTTTCAAAAGCGTTACCGTGGCGACGCTAGACGGCAAAAAGCGCACCCACCCTTCATCTGATTGGTTCAGACAGAAAAAACTTTGCGCCTCAAGCCCCATAATACGGTTTGACGTACATGAACAAAAATCGGTACACACCTGTATCATGTCGCAACTTAAAGAAAAGCCAGGCCTGTCGATACATTTGATATTTCATGGTTTGCATTAATGGGCGTGGCCTAACGGCTCAACAGCGCCCACTAGAATACCTTTCTCTCCCATAACTTTTGAAAGGTTTGACATAAAGAGTCGTGGGTGGTGTCATCGGACTTGGTATTGAGTCCTTGACCATAATTGGCGAAAATTAGCCCCGCCCCTTCTTCTGATTGGTTGTCCCTATTTCCTGCTATAACTTTTGAATGGTTTGACATAGAGAGTCGTGGGTGGTGTCATCAGATTCTGTATGGAGTCCTTGACCTTCATTGGCCTGAATTAGCCCCGCCCCTTCTTCTGATTGGTTGTCCCTTTTTTCTGCTATAACTTTTGAATGGTTTGACATAGGAAGTCGTGGGTGGTGTCATTTCTGATATGCTTATGGTGGGCGGTGGCCGTGAGTGCGAGGGCCCGTTCATCGCTGCTTGCAGCTTTAATTAGGGCCCGAGCACTGAAAGTGCGAGGACCCTATTGTATCTGTGATGTTTATTAGGGCCCGAGCACTTGCAGTGCGAAGGCCCTATTGTATTTGCAGGAATTTTTATTATTATTATTATTATTATTTTCCTGACAAAAGGAAGGCCTTTTTGCCCCCCTTAACGTGCCCAAAAACTCACCAAATTTTGCACCCAAGTCAGGCCTGGCGAAAAATTTGATATTTAATGGTTTGCATTAATGGGCGTGGTAAAATGGCTCAACAGCGCCCCCTTGAAAACTTTGTGCCTCAAGCCCCACGATACTGTCTGACGTACATGCACGAAAATCGGTACACACCTGTATCATGGGGCAACTAAAAGAAAAGTCTCTTGGCGTCATGCCCGAAACCGAACAGGAAGTCGGCCATTTTGAATTAGTCGTGTCATTTTGGCAAAATTTATGCCAATCCTTCGAAAGTTAATTCAGCCCGAACCGTAACGTGCCCCCAAGTGTGTTATACATCAAAATGTGCGTCTCCATCCTGCGACAACACGCATTACTTTTCTCTTTCGAAAGCGTTACCGTGGCGATGCTAGACGCCAAAAAGCGTGCCCACCCTTCATCTGGTTGGTTCAGACAGAAAAAACTTTGCGCTTCAAGCCCCATAATACGCTTTGACGTACATGAACGAAAATCGGTACACACCTGTATCATGTCGCAACTAAAAGAAAAGTCTCTTGGCGCCATGGCCGAAACCGAACAGGAAGTCGGCCATTTTGAACATTCTGCATTAATCGCATAATTTTGGAGCAATATATGCCATTCCTTCGAGAATTAATTCAGCCCGAACCGTATCGTGAACCCAGATGTGTTATACATCAAAATGTGCGTCTCCATCCTGCGACTACACGCATTACTTTTCTCTTTCCAAAGTGTTACCGTGGCGACGCTTGACGCCAACAAGCGCACCCACCCTTCATGTGATTGGTCCATATTTGATAGTTCCCCAAAAGGCACCAAATTTTGCACCCAAGCCAGGCCTGGCAAAAAATTTGGTATTTAATGGTTTGCATTAATGGGCGTGACAAAATGGCTCAACAGCGCCCCCCGGAAAACTTTGTGCCTCAAGCCCCACAATACGGTTTGACGTACATGCACGAAAATCGCTACACACCTGTATCATGGCACAACTTAAAGAAAAGTCTCTTGGAGCCATGGCCGAAACCGAACAGGATGTCGGCCATTTTGAATTAATCGTGTCATTTTGGCGAAATTTATGCCATTCCTTCGGCAGTTAATTCAGCCCGAACCGTAACGTGCACCCAAGTGTGTTATACATCAAAATGTGCGTCTCCATCCTGCGACTACGCGCATTACTTTTCACTTTCAAAAGTGTTACCGTGGCGACGCTAGACGCCAAAAGGCGCGCCCCCCCTTCATGTGATTGGTCCATATTTGATAGTTCTCCAAAAGTCACCAAATTTTGCATGCAAGCCAGGCCTGGCGATAAATTTGATATTTCATGGTTTGCATTAATGGGCGTGGCTAACGGTTCAACAGCGCCCCCTAGAATACTTTTCTCTGCCATAACTTTTGAATGGTTTGACATAGAGAGTTGTGGGTGGTGTCATGGGACTCTGTAATGAGTCCTTAAGCTTCGTTGGCCTTAATTAGCCCCGCCCCTTCTTCTGATTGGTTGGCCCGATTTTCTGCTATAACATTGGAATGGTTTGACATAGAGAGTCCTGGGTGGTGTCATCAGATTCTTTATGGAGTCCTTGACCTTCATTGGCCAGAATTAGCCCCGCCTCTTCTTCTGATTGGTTGTCCCTTTTTTCTGCCATAACTTTTGAATGGTTTAACATAGAGAGTCGTGGGTGGTGTCATGGGACTCTGTAATGAGTTCTTAAGCTTCGTTGGCCTTAATTAGCCCCGCCCCTTCTTCTGATTGGTTGTCCCAATTTTCTGCTATAACTTTGGAATGGTTTGACATGGAGAGTCCCGCTTCCTGATTCAAACATCTGCCGGCCCCGCCCCCCGACCAATCAGTGGCGAGTAGGGTGATGACGGCCCCGCCCCCCGACCAATCAGTGGCGAGTAGGGTGATGACGGCCCCGCCCCCCGACCAATCAGTGGCGAGTAGGGTGATGACGGCCCCGCTCCCCGACCAATCAGTGGCGAGTAGGGTGATGACGGCCCCGCCCCCCGACCAATCAGTGGCGAGTATGGTGATGACGGCCCCGCCCCCCGACCAATCAGTGGCGAGTAGGGTGATGACGGCCCCGCCCCCCGACCAATCAGTTCCCTGTAATGTGGTGACCTCAGAAATATTCCCGGCTCAGCCCGGTTACAACCTTGGCAGAATGGTAACAGAAAAAGTAATAATTAAAATAGTAGGGTTTTACTAATATTTATAACTTACAAATATTTAAAAAATTTGGAAAAAAAAGTTCCAGACATTTTATTGCTATGTTGGTCTGTCCTAAGCCAGTAGGTCAAACGAAAGGAATAGCTGAGACTTAGCTCAGCCAGATTATTGCGGTCTTTGGTGCCAGAGGTTGGGAGTTCAAGCCTGGCAATATCCCGAAACTTTTGTCAGCAATTTTTGTGTTTTTTTTACATCAAAATGTTCGTCTCTGTCCTGTGACGACGCACATTACTTCTCTCTTTCAAAAGTGTTACCGTGGCGACGCTAGACACGAAAAAGCGCTCGTCCCCTTCATCTGATTGGTCCATATTTGATAGTTCTCCAAAAGTCACCAAATTTTCCATGCAAGCCAGGCCTGGAGATACATTTGATATTTCATGGTTTGCATTAATGGGCGTGGCCTAACGGCTCAACAGCGCCCCCTAGAATACTTTTCTCTGCCATAACTTTTGAATGGTTTGACATAAAGTGCGGGCGGCAGTAGCTCAGGTGGTAGAGCGGGTCGTCCAATGATCCGAAGGTTGGCGGTTCGAATCCCGCTCTGTCCCAGTTTGCTGTCGTAGTGTCCTTGGGCAAGACACCTTACCCACCTTGCCCCGTGTGAATGTGTATGAATGTGTATGAATGTTGGTGGTGGTCGGAGGGGCCGTTAGGCGCGATATGGCAGCCACGCTTCCGTCAGTCTGCCCCAGGGCAGCTGTGGCTACAGACGTAGTTTACCACCACCGGAGAGAATGTGTATGGATGAATAATGATTTCTGTAAAGCGCTCTGGGTGCCTAGAAGGGCGCTATATAAATCCAAGTCATTATTATTATTATTATTATTAAAGAGTCATGGGTGGTGTCATGGGACTCGGTATTGAGTCCTTGACCTTCATTGGCCTGAATTAGCCCCGCCCCTTCTTCTGATTGGTTGTCCCGATTTTCTACTATAACTTTTGAATGGTTTGACATAGAGAGTCGTGGGTGGTGTCATCAGATTCTTCATGGAGTCCTTGACCTTCATTGGCCTTAATTAGCCCCGCCCCTTCTTCTGATTGGTTGTCCCGATTTTCTGCTATAACTTTGGAATGGTTTGACATAGTGAGTCGTGGGTGGTGTCATCAGATTCTGTATGGAGTCCTTGACCTTCATTGGCTTGAATTAGCCCCGCCCCTTCTTCTGATTGGTTGTCCCTTTTTTCTGCTATAACTTTTCAATGGTTTGACATAGGAAGTCGTGGCTGGTGTCATTTCTGATACTTATGGGGGGCGGTGGCCGTGAGTGCGAGGGCCCGTTCATCGCTGCTTGCAGCTTTAATTATTATTATTATTATTAGGGCCCGAGCACCTTCAGAGCGAAGGCCCTATTGTATTTGCAGGAATTTTTATTATTATTATTATTAGGGCCCGAGCACCTTCAGTGCGAAGGCCCTATTGTATTTGCAGGAATTTTTATTATTATTATTATTATTATTATTATTATTATTTTCCTGACAAAGTGATGGCCTTTTTGCCCCCCTTAACATGCCCAAAAAGTCACCAAATTTTGCACCCAAGTCAGGCCTGGCGAAAAATTTGATATTTAATGGTTTGCATTATTGGGTGTGGCAAAATGGCTCAACAGCGCCCCCTTGAAAACTTTGTGCCTCAAGCCCCACAATACGGTTTGACGTACATGCACGAAAATCGGTACACACCTGTATCATGGGACAACTTAAAGAAAAGTCTCTTGCCGTCATGCCCGAAACCAAACAGGAAGTCGGCCATTTTGAATTAATCGTGTCATTTTGGCGAAATTTATGCCATTCCTTCGAAAGTTAATTCAGCCCGAACCGTAACGTGCACTCAGGTGTGTTATACATCAAAATGTGCGTCTCCATCCTGCGACAACACGCATTACTTTTCTCTTTCAAAAGCGTTACCGTGGCGACGCTAGACGCCAAAAAGCGCGCCCACCCTTCATCTGATTGGTTCGACAGAAAAAACTTTGTGCCTCAAGCCCCATAATACGGTGTGACGTACATGAAGGAAAATCGGTACACACCTGTATCATGTCACAACTTAAAGAAAAGTCTCTTGGCGCCATGGCCTAAACCGAACAGGAAGTCGGCCATTTTGAACATTTTGAATTAATCGCGTAATTTTGGAGCAATATATGCCATTCCTTCGAGAGTTAATTCAGCCCGAACCGTATCGTGAACCCAGATGTGTTATACATCAAAATGTGCGTCTCCATCCTGCGACTACACGCATTACTTTTCTCTTTCAAAAATGTTACCGTGGCGACGCTAGACGCCAACAAGCGCACCCCCCCTTCATCTGATTGGTCCATATTTGATAGTTCCCCAAAAGGCACCAAATTTGGCATGCAAGCCAGGCCTGGCGATAAATTTGATATTTCATGGTTTGCATTAATGGGCGTGGCAAAATGGCTCAAGAGCGCCCCCCGGAAAACTTTGTGCCTCAAGCCCCACAATACGGTTTGACGTACATGCACGAAAATCGCTACACACCTGTATCATGGCACAACTTAAAGAAAAGTCTCTTGGAGCC
>NW_026906415.1:0-25459 GCF_033807715.1 Cololabis saira | reverse complement strand
AGAGCTAGTACTACTACTACAGTACAGGACAGAGCTAGTACTACTACTACAGTGACAGAGCTAGTACTACTACTACAGTACAGGACAGAGCTAGATACTACTACTACAGTACAGGACAGAGCTAGTACTACTACTACAGTACAGGACAGAGCTAGTACTACTACTACAGTACAGGACAGAGCTAGTACTACTACTACAGTACAGGACAGAGCTAGTACTACTACTACAGTACAGGACAGAGCTAGTACTACTACAGTACAGGACAGAGCTAGTACTACTACTACAGGACAGAGCTAGTACTACTACTACAGTACAGACAGAGCTAGTAGCTACTACTACAGTACAGGACAGAGCTAGTACTACTACTACAGTACAGGACAGAGCTAGTACTACTACAGTACAGGACAGAGCTAGTACTACTACTACAGTACAGAGCTAGTACTACTACAGTACAGGACAGAGCTAGTACTACTACTACAGTACAGGACAGAGCTAGTACTACTACTACAGTACAGGACAGAGCTAGTACTACTACAGTACAGGACAGAGCTAGTACTACTACTACAGTACAGAGCTAGTACTACTACTACAGTACAGGACAGAGCTAGTACTACTACAGTACAGACAGAGCTAGTACTACTACTACAGTACAGGACAGAGCTAGTACTACTACTACAGTACAGGACAGAGCTAGTACTACTACTACAGTACAGAGCTAGTACTACTACAGTACAGGACAGAGCTAGTACTACTACTACAGTACAGGACAGAGCTAGTACTACTACAGTACAGGACAGAGCTAGTACTACTACAGTACAGGACAGAGCTAGTACTACTACTACAGTACAGAGCTAGTACTACTACTACAGTACAGGACAGAGCTAGTACTACTACAGTACAGGACAGAGCTAGTACTACTACTACAGTACAGGACAGAGCTAGTACTACTACTACAGTACAGGACAGAGCTAGTACTACTACTACAGTACAGGACAGAGCTAGTACTACTACTACAGTACAGTACAGAGCTAGTACTACTACTACAGTACAGGACAGAGCTAGTACTACTACAGTACAGGACAGAGCTAGTACTACTACAGTACAGTACAGAGCTAGTACTACTAACAGTACAGGACAGAGCTAGTACTACTACTACAGTACAGGACAGAGCTAGTACTACTACTACAGTACAGGACAGAGCTAGTACTACTACTACAGTACAGGACAGAGCTAGTACTACTACTCAGTACAGGACAGAGCTAGTACTACTACAGTACAGGACAGAGCTAGTACTACTACTACAGTACAGGACAGAGCTAGTACTACTACAGTACAGGACAGAGCTAGTACTACTACTACAGTACAGGACAGAGCTAGTACTACTACTACAGTACAGGACAGAGCTAGTACTACTACTACAGTACAGGACAGAGCTAGTACTACTACTACAGTACAGGACAGAGCTAGTACTACTACAGTACAGACAGAGCTAGTACTACTACAGTACAGGACAGAGCTAGTACTACTACAGTACAGGACAGAGCTAGTACTACTACTACAGTACAGGACAGAGCTAGTACTACTACTACAGTACAGGACAGAGCTAGTACTACTACTACAGTACAGGACAGAGCTAGTATACTACTACAGTACAGGACAGAGCTAGTACTACTACTACAGTACAGGACAGAGCTAGTACTACTACTACGTACAGTACAGAGCTAGTACTACTACTAGCTTACTACAGTACAGGACAGAGCTAGTACTACTACTACAGTACAGAGCTAGTTACTACTGTACTACAGTACAGGACAGAGCTAGTACTACTACTACAGTACAGGACAGAGCTAGTACTACTACTACAGTACAGAGCTAGTACTACTACAGTACAGAGCTAGTACTACTACTACAGTACAGGACAGAGCTAGTACTAGTACTACAGTTACAGAGCTAGTACTACTACTACAGTACAGGACAGAGCTAGTACTACTACAGTACAGGACAGAGCTAGTACTACTACTACAGTACAGGACAGAGCTAGTACTACTACTACAGTACAGGACAGAGCTAGTACTACTACAGTACAGGACAGAGCTAGTACTACTACTACAGTACAGAGCTAGTACTACTACTACAGTACAGGACAGAGCTAGTACTACTACTACAGTACAGGACAGAGCTAGTACTACTACTACAGTACAGGACAGAGCTAGTAGTACTACTACAGTACAGGACAGAGCTAGTACTACTACAGTACAGGACAGAGCTAGTACTACTACTACAGTACAGGCAGAGCTAGTACTACTACTACAGTACAGGACAGAGCTAGTACTACTACTACAGTACAGGACAGAGCTAGTACTACTACTACAGTACAGGACAGAGCTAGTACTACTACTACAGTACAGGACAGAGCTAGTACTACTACAGTACAGGACAGAGCTAGTACTACTACTACTACAGTACAGAGCTAGTACTACTACTACAGTACAGGACAGAGCTAGTACTACTACTACAGTACAGGACAGAGCTAGTACTAGTACTACAGTACAGAGCTAGTACTACTACTACAGTACAGGACAGAGCTAGTACTACTACTACAGTACAGGACAGAGCTAGTACTACTACTACAGTACAGAGCTAGTACTACTACAGTACAGAGCTAGTACTACTACTACAGTACAGGACAGAGCTAGTACTAGTACTACAGTACAGGACAGAGCTAGTACTACTACTACAGTACAGGACAGAGCTAGTACTACTACTACAGTACAGGACAGAGCTAGTACTACTACAGTACAGGACAGAGCTAGTACTACTACTACAGTACAGGACAGAGCTAGTACTACTACAGTACAGGACAGAGCTAGTACTACTACTACAGTACAGGACAGAGCTAGTACTACTACTACAGTACAGGACAGAGCTAGTACTACTACAGTACAGGACAGAGCTAGTACTACTACTACAGTACAGGACAGAGCTAGTACTACTACTACAGTACAGGACAGAGCTAGTACTACTACAGTACAGGACAGAGCTAGTACTACTACTACAGTACAGGACAGAGCTAGTACTACTACAGTACAGGACAGAGCTAGTACTACTACTACAGTACAGGACAGAGCTAGTACTACTACTACAGTACAGGACAGAGCTAGTACTACTACTACAGTACAGAGCTAGTACTACTACTACAGTACAGGACAGAGCTAGTACTACTACTACAGTACAGAGCTAGTACTACTACTACAGTACAGGACAGAGCTAGTACTACTACTACAGTACAGGACAGAGCTAGTACTACTACTACAGTACAGGACAGAGCTAGTACTACTACTACAGTACAGAGCTAGTACTACTACTACAGTACAGGACAGAGCTAGTACTACTACTACAGTACAGAGCTAGTACTACTACTACAGTACAGGACAGAGCTAGTACTACTACTACTACAGGACAGAGCTAGTACTACTACAGTACAGACAGAGCTAGTACTACTACAGTACAGGACAGAGCTAGTACTACTACAGTACAGGACAGAGCTAGTACTACTACTACAGTACAGGACAGAGCTAGTACTACTACAGTACAGGACAGAGCTAGTACTACTACTACAGTACAGGACAGAGCTAGTACTACTACTACAGTACAGGACAGAGCTAGTACTACTACTACAGTACAGGACAGAGCTAGTACTACTACTACAGTACAGGACAGAGCTAGTACTACTACTACAGTACAGGACAGAGCTAGTACTACTACTACAGTACAGGACAGAGCTAGTACTACTACTACAGTACAGGACAGAGCTAGTACTACTACTACAGTACAGGACAGAGCTAGTACTACTACTACAGTACAGAGCTAGTACTACTACTACAGTACAGTACAGAGCTAGTACTACTACTACAGTACAGTACAGAGCTAGTACTACTACAGTACAGGACAGAGCTAGTACTACTACTACAGTACAGGACAGAGCTAGTACTACTACTACAGTACAGGACAGAGCTAGTACTACTACTACAGTACAGGACAGAGCTAGTACTACTACAGTACAGGACAGAGCTAGTACTACTACTACAGTACAGGACAGAGCTAGTACTACTACAGTACAGGACAGAGCTAGTACTACTACAGTACAGGACAGAGCTAGTACTACTACTACAGTACAGGACAGAGCTAGTACTACTACTACTACAGTACAGAGCTAGTACTACTACTACAGTACAGAGCTAGTACTACTACTACAGTACAGTACAGAGCTAGTACTACTACTACAGTACAGAGCTAGTACTACTACAGTACAGGACAGAGCTAGTACTACTACTACAGTACAGGACAGAGCTAGTACTACTACAGTACAGTACAGAGCTAGTACTACTACTACAGTACAGGACAGAGCTAGTACTACTACTACAGTACAGGACAGAGCTAGTACTACTACTACAGTACAGTACAGAGCTAGTACTACTACTACTACAGTACAGGACAGAGCTAGTACTACTACAGTACAGGACAGAGCTAGTACTACTACAGTACAGGACAGAGCTAGTACTACTACAGTACAGGACAGAGCTAGTACTACTACTACAGTACAGGACAGAGCTAGTACTACTACTACAGTACAGGACAGAGCTAGTACTACTACAGTACAGGACAGAGCTAGTACTACTACTACAGTACAGGACAGAGCTAGTACTACTACTACAGTACAGGACAGAGCTAGTACTACTACTACAGTACAGGACAGAGCTAGTACTACTACTACAGTACAGGACAGAGCTAGTACTACTACTACAGTACAGGACAGAGCTAGTACTACTACTACAGTACAGGACAGAGCTAGTACTACTACTACAGTACAGGACAGAGCTAGTACTACTACAGTACAGGACAGAGCTAGTACTACTACAGTACAGGACAGAGCTAGTACTACTACAGTACAGGACAGAGCTAGTACTACTACTACAGTACAGAGCTAGTACTACTACTACAGTACAGGACAGAGCTAGTACTACTACAGTACAGGACAGAGCTAGTACTACTACTACAGTACAGAGCTAGTACTACTACTACAGTACAGGACAGAGCTAGTACTACTACTACTACAGTACAGGACAGAGCTAGTACTACTACTACAGTACAGGACAGAGCTAGTACTACTACTACAGTACAGGACAGAGCTAGTACTACTACTACAGTACAGGACAGAGCTAGTACTACTACTACAGTACAGGACAGAGCTAGTACTACTACTACAGTACAGGACAGAGCTAGTACTACTACTACAGTACAGTACAGAGCTAGTACTACTACTAGAGTACAGGACAGAGCTAGTAGTACTACTACAGTACAGGACAGAGCTAGTACTACTACTACAGTACAGGACAGAGCTAGTACTACTACTACAGTACAGAGCTAGTACTACTACTACAGTACAGTACAGAGCTAGTACTACTACAGTACAGTACAGAGCTAGTACTACTACAGTACAGGACAGAGCTAGTATACTACTACAGTACAGAGCTAGTACTACTACTACAGTACAGGACAGAGCTAGTACTACTACTACAGTACAGTACAGAGCTAGTACTACTACTACAGTACAGAGCTAGTACTACTACTACAGTACAGGACAGAGCTAGTACTACTACAGTACAGGACAGAGCTAGTACTACTACTACAGTACAGGACAGAGCTAGTACTACTACTACAGTACAGGACAGAGCTAGTACTACTACAGTACAGGACAGAGCTAGTACTACTACTACAGTACAGGACAGAGCTAGTACTACTACAGTACAGGACAGAGCTAGTACTACTACAGTACAGAGCTAGTACTACTACTACAGTACAGGACAGAGCTAGTACTACTACAGTACAGGACAGAGCTAGTACTACTACTACAGTACAGTACAGAGCTAGTACTACTACTACAGTACAGAGCTAGTACTACTACTACAGTACAGGACAGAGCTAGTACTACTACAGTACAGGACAGAGCTAGTACTACTACAGTACAGGACAGAGCTAGTACTACTACAGTACAGGACAGAGCTAGTACTACTACTACTACAGTACAGGACAGAGCTAGTACTACTACTACAGTACAGGACAGAGCTAGTACTACTACTACAGTACAGGACAGAGCTAGTACTACTACAGTACAGGACAGAGCTAGTACTACTACTACAGTACAGAGCTAGTACTACTACAGTACAGGACAGAGCTAGTACTACTACTACAGTACAGTACAGTACAGAGCTAGTACTACTACAGTACAGGACAGAGCTAGTACTACTGCTACAGTACAGGACAGAGCTAGTACTACTACTACAGTACAGGACAGAGCTAGTACTAATACTACTACAGTACAGAGCTAGTACTACTACAGTACAGGACAGAGCTAGTACTACTACTACAGTACAGGACAGAGCTAGTACTACTACAGTACAGGACAGAGCTAGTACTACTACTACAGTACAGGACAGAGCTAGTACTACTACTACAGTACAGGACAGAGCTAGTACTACTACTACAGTACAGAGCTAGTACTACTACTACAGTACAGGACAGAGCTAGTACTACTACAGTACAGGACAGAGCTAGTACTACTACTACAGTACAGTACAGAGCTAGTACTACTACAGTACAGGACAGAGCTAGTACTACTACTACAGTACAGTACAGAGCTAGTACTACTACAGTACAGGACAGAGCTAGTACTACTACTACAGTACAGGACAGAGCTAGTACTACTACTACAGTACAGAGCTAGTACTACTACTACAGTACAGGACAGAGCTAGTACTACTACTACAGTACAGGACAGAGCTAGTACTACTACAGTACAGGACAGAGCTAGTACTACTACAGTACAGGACAGAGCTAGTACTACTACTACAGTACAGGACAGAGCTAGTACTACTACTACTACAGTACAGAGCTAGTACTACTACAGTACAGGACAGAGCTAGTACTACTACTACTACAGTACAGAGCTAGTACTACTACTACAGTACAGGACAGAGCTAGTACTACTACTACAGTACAGGACAGAGCTAGTACTAGTACTACAGTACAGAGCTAGTACTACTACTACAGTACAGGACAGAGCTAGTACTACTACTACAGTACAGGACAGAGCTAGTACTACTACTACAGTACAGAGCTAGTACTACTACAGTACAGAGCTAGTACTACTACTACAGTACAGGACAGAGCTAGTACTAGTACTACAGTACAGAGCTAGTACTACTACTACAGTACAGGACAGAGCTAGTACTACTACAGTACAGGACAGAGCTAGTACTACTACTACAGTACAGGACAGAGCTAGTACTACTACTACAGTACAGGACAGAGCTAGTACTACTACTACAGTACAGGACAGAGCTACTACTACTACAGTACAGGACAGAGCTAGTACTACTACTACAGTACAGAGCTAGTACTACTACTACAGTACAGAGCTAGTACTACTACAGTACAGGACAGAGCTAGTACTACTACTACAGTACAGGACAGAGCTAGTACTACTACTACAGTACAGGACAGAGCTAGTACTACTACTACAGTACAGGACAGAGCTAGTACTACTACAGTACAGGACAGAGCTAGTACTACTACTACTACAGTACAGAGCTAGTACTACTACAGTACAGGACAGAGCTAGTACTACTACTACAGTACAGGACAGAGCTAGTACTACTACAGTACAGGACAGAGCTAGTACTACTACTACTACAGTACAGAGCTAGTACTACTACTACAGTACAGGACAGAGCTAGTACTACTACTACAGTACAGGACAGAGCTAGTACTAGTACTACAGTACAGAGCTAGTACTACTACTACAGTACAGGACAGAGCTAGTACTACTACTACAGTACAGGACAGAGCTAGTACTACTACTACAGTACAGAGCTAGTACTACTACAGTACAGAGCTAGTACTACTACTACAGTACAGGACAGAGCTAGTACTAGTACTACAGTACAGGACAGAGCTAGTACTACTACTACAGTACAGGACAGAGCTAGTACTACTACAGTACAGGACAGAGCTAGTACTACTACAGTACAGGACAGAGCTAGTACTACTACTACAGTACAGGACAGAGCTAGTACTACTACAGTACAGTACAGAGCTAGTACTACTACTACAGTACAGGACAGAGCTAGTACTACTACAGTACAGTACAGAGCTAGTACTACTACAGTACAGGACAGAGCTAGTACTACTACTACAGTACAGGACAGAGCTAGTACTACTACTACAGTACAGGACAGAGCTAGTACTACTACTACAGTACAGGACAGAGCTACTACTACTACTACAGTACAGAGCTAGTACTACTACAGTACAGGACAGAGCTAGTACTACTACTACAGTACAGTACAGAGCTAGTACTACTACTACAGTACAGGACAGAGCTAGTACTACTACAGTACAGGACAGAGCTAGTACTACTACTACAGTACAGGACAGAGCTAGTACTACTACAGTACAGGACAGAGCTAGTACTACTACTACAGTACAGGACAGAGCTAGTACTACTACTACAGTACAGGACAGAGCTAGTACTACTACTACAGTACAGAGCTAGTACTACTACTACAGTACAGGACAGAGCTAGTACTACTACTACAGTACAGAGCTAGTACTACTACTACAGTACAGGACAGAGCTAGTACTACTACTACAGTACAGGACAGAGCTAGTACTACTACTACAGTACAGGACAGAGCTAGTACTACTACTACAGTACAGGACAGAGCTAGTACTACTACAGTACAGGACAGAGCTAGTACTACTACTACAGTACAGTACAGAGCTACTACTACTACAGTACAGGACAGAGCTAGTACTACTACTACAGTACAGAGCTAGTACTACTACTACAGTACAGGACAGAGCTAGTACTACTACTACTACAGGACAGAGCTAGTACTACTACAGTACAGGACAGAGCTAGTACTACTACAGTACAGGACAGAGCTAGTACTACTACAGTACAGGACAGAGCTAGTACTACTACTACAGTACAGGACAGAGCTAGTACTACTACAGTACAGTACAGGACAGAGCTAGTACTACTACTACAGTACAGGACAGAGCTAGTACTACTACTACAGTACAGGACAGAGCTAGTACTACTACTACAGTACAGGACAGAGCTAGTACTACTACTACAGTACAGGACAGAGCTAGTACTACTACTACAGTACAGGACAGAGCTAGTACTACTACTACAGTACAGGACAGAGCTAGTACTACTACTACAGTACAGAGCTAGTACTACTACTACAGTACAGTACAGAGCTAGTACTACTACTACAGTACAGTACAGAGCTAGTACTACTACAGTACAGGACAGAGCTAGTACTACTACTACAGTACAGGACAGAGCTAGTACTACTACTACAGTACAGGACAGAGCTAGTACTACTACTACAGTACAGAGCTAGTACTACTACTACAGTACAGGACAGAGCTAGTACTACTACTACAGTACAGGACAGAGCTAGTACTACTACAGTACAGGACAGAGCTAGTACTACTACAGTACAGGACAGAGCTAGTACTACTACTACAGTACAGGACAGAGCTAGTACTACTACTACAGTACAGGACAGAGCTAGTACTACTACTACAGTACAGGACAGAGCTACTACTACTACAGTACAGGACAGAGCTAGTACTACTACTACAGTACAGGACAGAGCTAGTACTACTACTACAGTACAGAGCTAGTACTACTACTACAGTACAGAGCTAGTACTACTACTACAGTACAGGACAGAGCTAGTACTACTACTACAGTACAGGACAGAGCTAGTACTACTACAGTACAGGACAGAGCTAGTACTACTACTACAGTACAGGACAGAGCTAGTACTACTACTACTACAGTACAGAGCTAGTACTACTACTACAGTACAGAGCTAGTACTACTACTACAGTACAGTACAGAGCTAGTACTACTACTACAGTACAGTACAGAGCTAGTACTACTACAGTACAGGACAGAGCTAGTACTACTACTACAGTACAGGACAGAGCTAGTACTACTACAGTACAGGACAGAGCTAGTACTACTACAGTACAGGACAGAGCTAGTACTACTACAGTACAGTACAGAGCTAGTACTACTACTACAGTACAGGACAGAGCTAGTACTACTACTACAGTACAGGACAGAGCTAGTACTACTACTACAGTACAGTACAGAGCTAGTACTACTACTACTACAGTACAGGACAGAGCTAGTACTACTACAGTACAGTACAGAGCTAGTACTACTACTACAGTACAGGACAGAGCTAGTACTACTACTACAGTACAGGACAGAGCTAGTACTACTACTACAGTACAGGACAGAGCTAGTACTACTACAGTACAGGACAGAGCTAGTACTACTACTACAGTACAGGACAGAGCTAGTACTACTACTACAGTACAGTACAGAGCTAGTACTACTACTACTACAGTACAGGACAGAGCTAGTACTACTACTACAGTACAGGACAGAGCTAGTACTACTACTACAGTACAGGACAGAGCTAGTACTACTACTACAGTACAGGACAGAGCTAGTACTACTACTACAGTACAGGACAGAGCTAGTACTACTATTACAGTACAGGACAGAGCTAGTACTACTACTACAGTACAGGACAGAGCTAGTACTACTACAGTACAGAGCTAGTACTACTACTACAGTACAGGACAGAGCTAGTACTACTACAGTACAGGACAGAGCTAGTACTACTACTACAGTACAGAGCTAGTACTACTACTACAGTACAGGACAGAGCTAGTACTACTACTACTACTACAGTACAGGACAGAGCTAGTACTACTACTACAGTACAGAGCTAGTACTACTACTACAGTACAGGACAGAGCTAGTACTACTACTACAGTACAGAGCTAGTACTACTACTACAGTACAGGACAGAGCTAGTACTACTACTACAGTACAGTACAGAGCTAGTACTACTACTACAGTACAGAGCTAGTACTACTACTACAGTACAGGACAGAGCTAGTACTACTACTACAGTACAGAGCTAGTACTACTACTACAGTACAGGACAGAGCTAGTACTACTACTACAGTACAGGACAGAGCTAGTACTACTACTACAGTACAGGACAGAGCTAGTACTACTACTACAGTACAGGACAGAGCTAGTACTACTACTACAGTACAGGACAGAGCTAGTACTACTACTACAGTACAGTACAGAGCTAGTACTACTACTAGAGTACAGGACAGAGCTAGTAGTACTACTACAGTACAGGACAGAGCTAGTACTACTACTACAGTACAGGACAGAGCTAGTACTACTACTACAGTACAGAGCTAGTACTACTACTACAGTACAGGACAGAGCTAGTACTACTACTACAGTACAGAGCTAGTACTACTACAGTACAGGACAGAGCTAGTACTACTACAGTACAGAGCTAGTACTACTACTACAGTACAGGACAGAGCTAGTACTACTACAGTACAGGACAGAGCTAGTACTACTACTACAGTACAGGACAGAGCTAGTACTACTACTACAGTACAGTACAGAGCTAGTACTACTACTACAGTACAGAGCTAGTACTACTACTACAGTACAGGACAGAGCTAGTACTACTACAGTACAGGACAGAGCTAGTACTACTACTACAGTACAGGACAGAGCTAGTACTACTACAGTACAGGACAGAGCTAGTACTACTACAGTACAGGACAGAGCTAGTACTACTACTACTACAGTACAGGACAGAGCTAGTACTACTACTACAGTACAGGACAGAGCTAGTACTACTACTACAGTACAGGACAGAGCTAGTACTACTACAGTACAGGACAGAGCTAGTACTACTACTACAGTACAGAGCTAGTACTACTACAGTACAGGACAGAGCTAGTACTACTACTACAGTACAGTACAGAGCTAGTACTACTACTACAGTACAGTACAGAGCTAGTACTACTACTACTACAGTACAGAGCTAGTACTACTACAGTACAGGACAGAGCTAGTACTACTGCTACAGTACAGGACAGAGCTAGTACTACTACTACAGTACAGGACAGAGCTAGTACTAATACTACTACAGTACAGAGCTAGTACTACTACAGTACAGGACAGAGCTAGTACTACTACTACAGTACAGGACAGAGCTAGTACTACTACAGTACAGGACAGAGCTAGTACTACTACTACAGTACAGGACAGAGCTAGTACTACTACTACAGTACAGGACAGAGCTAGTACTACTACTACAGTACAGGACAGAGCTAGTACTACTACTACAGTACAGAGCTAGTACTACTACAGTACAGGACAGAGCTAGTACTACTACTACAGTACAGGACAGAGCTAGTACTACTACTACAGTACAGGACAGAGCTAGTACTACTACTACAGTACAGTACAGAGCTAGTACTACTACTACAGTACAGGACAGGATATGTACCACAGGTTTTCAAAGTCGCAGTAATTAAACCTTTACTTAAAAAACCTTCTCTTGACCCAGACACCTTAGCTAATTATAGACCAATTTCCAACCTTCCATTTGTGTCTAAAATTCTGGAAAAGGCAGTTTCAAGCCAGTTATGTGACTATTTGTATAGAAATGATCTGTTTGAAGTCTTTCAGTCAGGGTTCAGAATGCATCATAGCACAGAGACAGCACTTGTTCGAGTCACGAATGACCTCCTTATGGCCTCAGATAAGGGATTAGTGTCCATACTGGTTCTACTGGACCTCAGTGCTGCTTTTGACACTATAGATCATGGCATTTTACTGCACAGGTTAGAGCATGTTGTTGGGATTAAAGGGACAGCTCTATGTTGGTTTAAATCATACCTATCTGACAGGTTCCAGTTTGTTCATGTACATGAGGTTTCTTCGTTTGTTCATGTACATGAGGTTTCTTCAGAACAGTCAAGGGTCTGTTATGGTGTTCCGCAGGGTTCAGTGCTAGGGCCAATCTTGTTCAGTTTATACATGCAGCCGTTGGGAAGTATAATCCAGAATCACGGCATACACTTTCATTGTTATGCTGATGATACGCAGCTCTATTTGTCTATGAAGCCGGATGAAACAGAACCGTTAGTTAAACTTCAGGCATGTCTTAGGGACATCAAGGACTGGATGTCCAGAAATTTCCTGCTTCTAAATTCAGATAAAACAGAGGTTATCATTCTTGGTCCAGAGCATCTTAGGAAGGGATTAGATGGTGTTGCGATGGCTTCCAGTGCAACTGTGAGAAATCTTGGTGTTATTTTCGATCAGGATTTGTCGTTTAAACCATATGTCAATCAGGTTTGTAAAATAGCCTTTTTCCATCTCCGTAATATTGCAAAGATTAGGAAAATCCTCTCACAGAGTGATGCAGAAAAACTAGTTCATGCGTTTGTATCTTCTAGACTAGATTACTGTAATGTGTTGTTAGCAGGATGTCCAAGTAATTTGCTGAATAGGCTCCAGCTGATCCAAAATGCAGCAGCACGAGTACTGACAGGAATTAGCAGGAGAGACCACGTCTCTCCAGTGTTAGCGTCGCTCCATTGGTTACCCGTAAAATTCAGAATCCAATTTAAAATTTTATTACTTGCGTATAAAGCCCAAAACGGCTTAGCTCCGCATTATTTGCAAGACCTGATAGTGCCTTATGTTCCTGTCAGAGCTCTCCGTTCTCAGAGTGCAGGTTTACTTGTAGTTCCTAGAGTATCTAAATGTAGATTTGGAGGGCGGGCGTTCTGCTATCAGGCGCCACTACTATGGAACCAACTTCCAATCTGGGTTAAGGGGGCTGACACCACCTCCACCTTTAAAACTAAACTTAAAACATTTCTGTTTAGTAAAGCCTATAGTTAGTGTTTAGTAAACCTCTAGCTGGTGTTGGTAAATCTCTAGGTAGTGTAAACTTTAGTGTGTCAGAGTCGCTCCTGTGGTTTCTTGTGCTGGCCCCCCCCTTCTCCTCCCTTTTCTCTCTTTTGTCCATGTTGCAGCATCCTTTGCCGGACACCGGAACCTGCAGGAGGTCGTGGGTGGCTTGTAGCTTGCATTACGGAGCACAAGTCTTTCCCCGACCCTGCACCCCAACCTGGGACTTGCTGATTGGGCCGGAGCTTCGGGAGCTGCGTGCTGGCCTGCGGTCCCCACCCCTGGTCATCCCGTTGCTGGCCCCCCCTTCTCCTCCCTTTTCTCTCTTTTGTCCTGCAGGTGGCCATGGGTGGCTTGTAGCTTGCATTACGGAGCACAAGTCTTTTCCTGACCCTGCACCCCAACCTGGGACTTGCTGATTGGGCCGGAGCTTCGGGAGCTGTGTGCTGGCCTGCGGTCCCCACCCCCGGTCATCCCGTTGCTGCTTCCACCTGCCTGCTGTGCTGTTGCCGTCCCTGACCCACCAGTCTGGCCCTCGGCAGGAGGGTCCCCCCTGATGAGCCTGGTCCTGCTCAAGGTTTCTTCCCTCCTAAAGGGGAGTTTTTCCTTGCCACTGTTTGGCTTAAGGTTTTTCTCCCACTAGGGGAGTTTTTACCTGCCATTGTTTATGTAATAACTGCTCGGGGGTCATGTTCTGGGTATGGGTCTCTGGAAAGCGTCTAGAGACAAATCTGTTGTATTAGACGCTATATAAATAAAATTGAATTGAATTGAATTGAATTGAATTGACAGAGCTAGTACTACTACTACAGTACAGGACAGAGCTAGTACTACTACAGTACAGGACAGAGCTAGTACTACTACTACAGTACAGGACAGACCTAGTACTACTACTACAGTACAGAGCTAGTACTACTACTACAGTACAGGACAGAGCTAGTACTACTACAGTACAGTACAGAGCTAGTACTACTACTACAGTACAGGATAGAGCTAGTACTACTACTACAGTACAGTACAGAGCTAGTACTACTACAGTACAGGACAGAGCTAGTACTACTACTACAGTACAGAGCTAGTACTACTACTACAGTACAGGACAGAGCTAGTACTACTACAGTACAGGACAGAGCTAGTACTACTACTACAGTACAGGACAGAGCTAGTACTACTACTACAGTACAGTACAGAGCTAGTACTACTACTACAGTACAGGACAGAGCTAGTACTACTACTACAGTACAGAGCTAGTACTACTACTACAGTACAGGACAGAGCTAGTACTACTACTACAGTACAGGACAGAGCTAGTACTACTACTACAGTACAGAGCTAGTACTACTACTACAGTACAGGACAGAGCTAGTACTACTACTACAGTACAGGACAGAGCTAGTACTACTACAGTACAGGACAGAGCTAGTACTACTACTACAGTACAGGACAGAGCTAGTACTACTACTACAGTACAGGATAGAGCTAGTACTACTACTACAGTACAGGACAGAGCTAGTACTACTACTACAGTACAGTACAGAGCTAGTACTACTACTACAGTACAGAGCTAGTATTACTACAGTACAGGACAGAGCTAGTACTACTACTACAGTACAGGACAGAGCTAGTACTACTACAGTACAGGACAGAGCTAGTACTACTACTACAGTACAGGACAGAGCTAGTACTACTACAGTACAGGACAGAGCTAGTACTACTACTACAGTACAGGACAGAGCTAGTACTACTACTACAGTACAGTACAGAGCTAGTACTACTACTACAGTACAGGACAGAGCTAGTACTACTACTACAGTACAGGACAGAGCTAGTACTAGTACTACAGTACAGAGCTAGTACTACTACTACAGTACAGGACAGAGCTAGTACTACTACTACAGTACAGGACAGAGCTAGTACTACTACTACAGTACAGAGCTAGTACTACTACAGTACAGAGCTAGTACTACTACTACAGTACAGGACAGAGCTAGTACTAGTACTACAGTACAGAGCTAGTACTACTACTACAGTACAGGACAGAGCTAGTACTACTACAGTACAGGACAGAGCTAGTACTACTACTACAGTACAGGACAGAGCTAGTACTACTACTACAGTACAGAGCTACTACTACTACAGTACAGGACAGAGCTACTACTACTACAGTACAGGACAGAGCTAGTACTACTACTACAGTACAGAGCTAGTACTACTACAGTACAGGACAGAGCTACTACTACTACAGTACAGGACAGAGCTAGTACTACTACTACAGTACAGAGCTAGTACTACTACTACAGTACAGGACAGAGCTAGTACTACTACTACAGTACAGGACAGAGCTAGTACTACTACTACAGTACAGGACAGAGCTAGTACTACTACTACAGTACAGGACAGAGCTAGTACTACTACAGTACAGGACAGAGCTAGTACTACTACTACAGTACAGAGCTAGTACTACTACTACAGTACAGGACAGAGCTAGTACTACTACAGTACAGAGCTAGTACTACTACTACAGTACAGGACAGAGCTAGTACTACTACTACAGTACAGGACAGAGCTAGTACTACTACTACAGTACAGGACAGAGCTAGTACTACTACTACAGTACAGGACAGAGCTACTACTACTACAGTACAGGACAGAGCTAGTACTACTACTACAGTACAGAGCTAGTACTACTACTACAGTACAGAGCTAGTACTACTACTACAGTACAGGACAGAGCTAGTACTACTACTACAGTACAGGACAGAGCTAGTACTACTACTACAGTACAGAGCTAGTACTACTACTACAGTACAGGACAGAGCTAGTACTACTACAGTACAGGACAGAGCTAGTACTACTACTACAGTACAGGACAGAGCTAGTACTACTACTACAGTACAGGACAGAGCTAGTACTACTACTACAGTACAGGACAGAGCTAGTACTACTACAGTACAGGACAGAGCTAGTACTACTACTACAGTACAGGACAGAGCTAGTACTACTACTACAGTACAGGACAGAGCTAGTACTACTACTACAGTACAGGACAGAGCTAGTACTACTACTACAGTACAGGACAGAGCTAGTACTACTACAGTACAGGACAGAGCTAGTACTACTACTACAGTACAGGACAGAGCTAGTACTACTACTACAGTACAGGACAGAGCTAGTACTACTACTACAGTACAGGACAGAGCTAGTACTACTACTACAGTACAGGACAGAGCTAGTACTACTACTACAGTACAGGACAGAGCTAGTACTACTACAGTACAGGACAGAGCTAGTACTACTACAGTACAGGACAGAGCTACTACTACTACAGTACAGGACAGAGCTAGTACTACTACAGTACAGGACAGAGCTAGTACTACTACAGTACAGGACAGAGCTACTACTACTACAGTACAGGACAGAGCTAGTACTACTACTACAGTACAGGACAGAGCTAGTACTACTACAGTACAGAGCTAGTACTACTACTACAGTACAGGACAGAGCTAGTACTACTACTACAGTACAGAGCTAGTACTACTACTACAGTACAGAGCTAGTACTACTACTACAGTACAGTACAGAGCTAGTACTACTACTACAGTACAGTACAGAGCTAGTACTACTACAGTACAGGACAGAGCTAGTACTACTACTACAGTACAGGACAGAGCTAGTACTACTACTACAGTACAGTACAGAGCTAGTACTACTACAGTACAGTACAGAGCTAGTACTACTACTACAGTACAGTACAGAGCTAGTACTACTACTACAGTACAGGACAGAGCTAGTACTACTACTACAGTACAGGACAGAGCTAGTACTACTACTACAGTACAGGACAGAGCTAGTACTACTACTACAGGACAGAGCTAGTACTACTACTACAGTACAGTACAGAGCTAGTACTACTACAGTACAGGACAGAGCTAGTACTACTACTACAGTACAGAGCCAGTACTACTACTACAGGACAGAGCTAGTACTACTACTACAGTACAGGACAGAGCTAGTACTACTACTACAGTACAGGACAGAGCTAGTACTACTACTACAGTACAGGACAGAGCTAGTACTACTACTACACTACAGGACAGAGCCAGTACTACTACTACAGGACAGAGCCAGTACTACTACTACAGGACAGAGCTAGTACTACTACTACAGTACAGTACAGAGCTAGTACTACTACTACTACAGTACAGAGCTAGTACTACTACTACAGTACAGGACAGAGCTTGTACTACTACTACAGTACAGGACAGAGCTAGTACTACTACTACAGTACAGGACAGAGCTAGTACTACTACTACAGTACAGGACAGAGCTAGTACTACTACAGTACAGTACAGGACAGAGCTAGTACTACTACAGTACAGGACAGAGCTAGTACTACTACTACAGTACAGGACAGAGCTAGTACTACTACTACAGTACAGAGCCAGTACTACTACTACAGGACAGAGCTAGTACTACTACTACAGTACAGGACAGAGCTAGTACTACTACTACAGTACAGGACAGAGCTAGTACTACTACTACAGTACAGGACAGAGCTAGTACTACTACTACAGTACAGTACAGAGCTAGTACTACTACTACAGTACAGGACAGAGCTAGTACTACTACAGTACAGGACAGAGCTAGTACTACTACAGTACAGGACAGAGCTAGTACTACTACTACAGTACAGGACAGAGCTAGTACTACTACAGTACAGGACAGAGCTAGTACTACTACAGTACAGGACAGAGCTAGTACTACTACTACAGTACAGTACAGAGCTAGTACTACTACTACAGTACAGGACAGAGCTAGTACTACTACTACAGTACAGTACAGGACAGAGCTAGTACTACTACTACAGTACAGGACAGAGCTAGTACTACTACTACAGTACAGGACAGAGCTAGTACTACTACTACAGTACAGGACAGAGCTAGTACTACTACAGTACAGGACAGAGCTAGTACTACTACAGTACAGGACAGAGCTACTACTACTACAGTACAGGACAGAGCTAGTACTACTACAGTACAGGACAGAGCTAGTACTACTACAGTACAGGACAGAGCTACTACTACTACAGTACAGGACAGAGCTAGTACTACTACAGTACAGAGCTAGTACTACTACTACAGTACAGGACAGAGCTAGTACTACTACTACAGTACAGAGCTAGTACTACTACTACAGTACAGAGCTAGTACTACTACTACAGTACAGTACAGAGCTAGTACTACTACTACAGTACAGTACAGAGCTAGTACTACTACAGTACAGGACAGAGCTAGTACTACTACTACAGTACAGGACAGAGCTAGTACTACTACTACAGTACAGTACAGAGCTAGTACTACTACAGTACAGTACAGAGCTAGTACTACTACTACAGTACAGTACAGAGCTAGTACTACTACTACAGTACAGGACAGAGCTAGTACTACTACTACAGTACAGGACAGAGCTAGTACTACTACTACAGGACAGAGCTAGTACTACTACTACAGTACAGTACAGAGCTAGTACTACTACAGTACAGGACAGAGCTAGTACTACTACTACAGTACAGAGCCAGTACTACTACTACAGGACAGAGCTAGTACTACTACTACAGTACAGGACAGAGCTAGTACTACTACTACAGTACAGGACAGAGCTAGTACTACTACTACAGTACAGGACAGAGCTAGTACTACTACTACAGGACAGAGCTAGTACTACTACTACAGTACAGTACAGAGCTAGTACTACTACAGTACAGGACAGAGCTAGTACTACTACTACAGTACAGAGCCAGTACTACTACTACAGGACAGAGCTAGTACTACTACTACAGTACAGGACAGAGCTAGTACTACTACTACAGTACAGGACAGAGCTAGTACTACTACTACAGTACAGGACAGAGCTAGTACTACTACTACAGTACAGGACAGAGCCAGTACTACTACTACAGGACAGAGCCAGTACTACTACTACAGGACAGAGCTAGTACTACTACTACAGTACAGTACAGAGCTAGTACTACTACTACTACAGTACAGTACAGAGCTAGTACTACTACTACTACAGTACAGGACAGAGCTAGTACTACTACTACAGTACAGGACAGAGCTAGTACTACTACTACAGTACAGGACAGAGCTTGTACTACTACTACAGTACAGGACAGAGCTAGTACTACTACTACAGTACAGGACAGAGCTAGTACTACTACAGTACAGTACAGGACAGAGCTAGTACTACTACAGTACAGGACAGAGCTAGTACTACTACTACAGTACAGGACAGAGCTAGTACTACTACTACAGTACAGAGCCAGTACTACTACTACAGGACAGAGCTAGTACTACTACTACAGTACAGGACAGAGCTAGTACTACTACTACAGTACAGGACAGAGCTAGTACTACTACTACAGTACAGGACAGAGCTAGTACTACTACTACAGTACAGTACAGAGCTAGTACTACTACTACAGTACAGGACAGAGCTAGTACTACTACAGTACAGGACAGAGCTAGTACTACTACAGTACAGGACAGAGCTAGTACTACTACTACAGTACAGGACAGAGCTAGTACTACTACAGTACAGGACAGAGCTAGTACTACTACAGTACAGGACAGAGCTAGTACTACTACTACAGTACAGGACAGAGCTAGTACTACTACAGTACAGGACAGAGCTAGTACTACTACTACAGTACAGAGCCAGTACTACTACTACAGGACAGAGCTAGTACTACTACTACAGTACAGGACAGAGCTAGTACTACTACTACAGTACAGGACAGAGCTAGTACTACTACTACAGTACAGGACAGAGCTAGTACTACTACTACACTACAGGACAGAGCCAGTACTACTACTACAGGACAGAGCCAGTACTACTACTACAGGACAGAGCTAGTACTACTACTACTACAGTACAGAGCTAGTACTACTACTACAGTACAGGACAGAGCTTGTACTACTACTACAGTACAGGACAGAGCTAGTACTACTACTACTACAGTACAGAGCTAGTACTACTACTACAGTACAGGACAGAGCTTGTACTACTACTACAGTACAGGACAGAGCTAGTACTACTACTACAGTACAGGGCAGAGCTAGTACTACTACTACAGTACAGGACAGAGCTAGTACTACTACTACAGTACAGGACAGAGCTAGTACTACTACTACAGTACAGGACAGAGCTAGTACTACTACTACAGTACAGGACAGAGCTAGTACTACTACAGTACAGGACAGAGCTAGTACTACTACTACAGTACAGGACAGAGCTAGTACTACTACTACAGTACAGGACAGAGCTAGTACTACTACAGTACAGTACAGAGCTAGTACTACTACTACAGTACAGGACAGAGCTAGTACTACTACTACAGGACAGAGCTAGTACTACTACTACAGTACAGGACAGAGCTAGTACTACTACTACAGTACAGGACAGAGCTAGTACTACTACTACAGTACAGGACAGAGCTAGTACTACTACTACAGTACAGAGCTAGTACTACTACTACAGTACAGGACAGAGCTAGTACTACTACAGTACAGGACAGAGCTAGTACTACTACTACAGTACAGGACAGAGCTAGTACTACTACTACAGTACAGGACAGAGCTAGTACTACTACAGTACAGTACAGAGCTAGTACTACTACTACAGTACAGGACAGAGCTAGTACTACTACTACAGTACAGAGCTAGTACTACTACAGTACAGGACAGAGCTAGTACTACTACTACAGTACAGGACAGAGCTAGTACTACTACTACAGTACAGAGCCAGTACTACTACTACAGGACAGAGCTAGTACTACTACTACAGTACAGGACAGAGCTAGTACTACTACTACAGTACAGGACAGAGCTAGTACTACTACTACAGTACAGGACAGAGCTAGTACTACTACTACACTACAGGACAGAGCCAGTACTACTACTACAGGACAGAGCTAGTACTACTACTACAGTACAGTACAGAGCTAGTACTACTACTACTACAGTACAGAGCTAGTACTACTACTACAGTACAGGACAGAGCTTGTACTACTACTACAGTACAGGACAGAGCTAGTACTACTACTACAGTACAGGACAGAGCTAGTACTACTACTACAGTACAGAGCTAGTACTACTACTACAGTACAGGACAGAGCTAGTACTACTACAGTACAGAGCTAGTACTACTACTACAGTACAGAGCTAGTACTACTACTACAGTACAGTACAGAGCTAGTACTACTACAGTACAGGACAGAGCTAGTACTACTACAGTACAGGACAGAGCTAGTACTACTACAGTACAGGACAGAGCTAGTACTACTACAGTACAGGACAGAGCTAGTACTACTACTACAGTACAGAGCTAGTACTACTACTACAGTACAGAGCTAGTACTACTACAGTACAGGACAGAGCTAGTACTACTACTACAGTACAGGACAGAGCTAGTACTACTACAGTACAGGACAGAGCTAGTACTACTACAGTACAGGACAGAGCTAGTACTACTACTACAGTACAGGACAGAGCTAGTACTACTACTACAGTACAGGACAGAGCTAGTACTACTACTACAGTACAGGACAGAGCTAGTACTACTACTACAGTACAGGACAGAGCTAGTACTACTACAGTACAGTACAGAGCTAGTACTACTACTACAGTACAGGACAGAGCTAGTACTACTACTACAGTACAGAGCTAGTACTACTACTACAGTACAGGACAGAGCTAGTACTACTACTACACTACAGGACAGAGCCAGTACTACTACTACAGGACAGAGCCAGTACTACTACTACAGGACAGAGCTAGTACTACTACTACAGTACAGTACAGAGCTAGTACTACTACTACTACAGTACAGAGCTAGTACTACTACTACAGTACAGGACAGAGCTTGTACTACTACTACAGTACAGGACAGAGCTAGTACTACTACTACAGTACAGACAGAGCTAGTACTACTACTACAGTACAGGACAGAGCTAGTACTACTACTACAGTACAGTACAGAGCTAGTACTACTACTACAGTACAGGACAGAGCTAGTACTAGTACTACAGTACAGAGCTAGTACTACTACTACAGTACAGAGCTAGTACTACTACTACAGTACAGGACAGAGCTAGTACTACTACAGTACAGGACAGAGCTAGTACTACTACAGTACAGAGCTAGTACTACTACTACAGTACAGGACAGAGCTAGTACTACTACAGTACAGGACAGAGCTAGTACTACTACAGTACAGGACAGAGCTAGTACTACTACTACAGTACAGGACAGAGCTAGTACTACTACTACAGTACAGGACAGAGCTAGTACTACTACTACAGTACAGGACAGAGCTAGTACTACTACTACAGTACAGAGCTAGTACTACTACTACAGTACAGGACAGAGCTAGTACTACTACTACAGTACAGGACAGAGCTACTACTACTACAGTACAGGACAGAGCTAGTACTACTACTACAGTACAGGACAGAGCTAGTACTACTACTACAGTACAGAGCTAGTACTACTACAGTACAGGACAGAGCTAGTACTACTACTACAGTACAGGACAGAGCTAGTACTACTACTACAGTACAGAGCTAGTACTACTACAGTACAGTACAGAGCTAGTACTACTACTACAGTACAGGACAGAGCTAGTACTACTACTACAGTACAGGACAGAGCTAGTACTACTACTACAGTACAGGATAGAGCTAGTACTACTACTACAGTACAGGACAGAGCTAGTACTACTACTACAGTACAGAGCTAGTACTACTACAGTACAGGACAGAGCTAGTACTACTACTACAGTACAGAGCTAGTACTACTACAGTACAGGACAGAGCTAGTACTACTACAGTACAGAGCTAGTACTACTACTACAGTACAGGACAGAGCTAGTACTACTACTACAGTACAGAGCTAGTACTACTACAGTACAGGACAGAGCTAGCTACTGGATTCTCACATGAGGACAAGTTCAAATGTCCAGGGTCACCAATGTGGAAGTTAGTCAAAAGAGATGGAAGGTATTGGATTCTTTATTTCCCGCCAGTTCCAACCCGGTGGAGACAACTCTCTCTTATCTTACGCTTACAGTTAGTCCAAAACGCGGCTGCTCATCTTTTAACAGGAACCCGCAAGCATGATCACATCACCTTCACTGGCTCCCTGTCTCCTTTAGAATTAATTTTAAAATACTATTGTTTGTTTTTAAGTCACAAAATGGGTTGGCACCAAAATATATCTCAGACCTCCTGCATGTGTACTCTCCCTCTAGGTCTTTGAGGTCTTCTACTCAGTCGCGTCTGGTGGTCCCCAAGACTAGGCAAAAAACCAGGGGCGACCGAGCTTTTTCAGCAATAGCCCCTAAACTCTGGAACGAGCTTCCTCCCCACATCAAAATGGCCCCCACACTCGAAATTTTTAAATCTCGTCTTAAAACTTATTTTTATTCTTTGGCTTTTAATCCAGCGTGATCTATTTTACTCTGTTTTTAGTTTTTACTATTTTATCATGTTTTATTTTACTCATTGTGCAGCACTTTGTTAACCTTGTTGTTTTTAAAATGTGCTATACAAATAAAGTGGATTGGATTGGATTGGATATCTTAACTTCCTCCTATATAGACCTATTTGCTCTCTCTGCCCCTTCACAATAAGAGCCCTTCTTCTGGTGTGAAACGCATACATTTTAGTTTCCACCACACAGTCCTAAAGAAAATGCTGAATCATGAGTCCTGACTCAGCTTGAGTTCAGACTGGACACTGAACTGAGTTTAAACAAACAAAATTCATCCAGTGATCATTGCAAACAAACTAGTTCAGCACAGTTTGTCTTCAGATAAGTTATCTGCTCACCTTCAGCGGAGGATAAAAGTCCAACTTTGTCCAGAGGATAAAAGCACAGCCTGTTTGTGCAGGTTCAGTTTCATTGAGACACCAGAAACATGAGGTCCTATCTGCTGCTGCTGCTGCTGCTGCCGCTCTGCTCAGGTACGTACACCTGGGGGTTTTTAAAAATACACTTAGATCAGGAGGAAAGACAATCATTTGAATGGATTATTATCTGAATGTCCACATTGGGGGCAGCGCTGTTGCCAGGGGGTTCCTGCTTCCAAAGATGTGGCCCTTTTCAGTTATTTATTTAAAAATATTATTCACTTTAAAGAACCCAAGGCAGAAATTTAGTTTAAGAAAAGGGACTTTATATATTTCATATGATTCATCCCACTTCGCAAACCCTAAATAATTGATATTCCGACCTGATGGTGTTTGCTTGCAGCCAAACACAGCATTCGCTGTTACGGCCACGACTTCCTGATGGTGCAGAACATGGAGCTGCAGTGCACGAGCGCGGAGCAGCAGGCCTGCTACACCACACGTGAGTACTCGCACCGCAGCCAAGCTCTTGTTGGTAGAATAGTTCCAGGTCTGCTACACCACACGTGAGTCCTCACCACGTTCTTGTTGGTAGAATAGTTCCAGGTCTGCTACACCACACGTGAGTCCTCGCCAAGTTCTTG